>NC_060173.1:107107279-107322279 GCF_021184085.1 Oncorhynchus gorbuscha | reverse complement strand
TTTTCTACTGCCAAGTTTACACCTTCACCAATACAGTGAAACTTCTTGTCCAGGAAGTAGTATAAAAGGGATTGAATTTGTTGTTGCCGAATTGTTTTTTGGTAGGTTTCTACACTACTTTCCTTCCATCTATAGCATTTCTTATTTATATGCAGTTCGTTTGGCTTTGATGCCTCATGATTGAGTATTGCTCTGTTCAAGTAGACTGTGATTTTGCTGTGATCTGATAGAGGTGTCAGTGGGCTGACTGTGAACGCTCTGAGAGACTCTGGGTTGAGGTCAGTGATAAAGTAATCCACAGTACCACTGCCAAGAGATGAGCTGTAGGCGTACCTACCATAAGAGTCCCCTCGAAGCCTAACATTGACTATGTACAGAACAAACCCTGCGTCTGACAGAGCTGCAGGAGTTGTGAACCTTTTTTGTTGGTTGTTTTGTCATAGTTATGTCTAGAGGGGCACATTTGCGAGAGAATGCTGTCACCCCCAGGTAGGTGTTTGTCCCCCTGTGTGGGAAGAGTGTCAGGTGCTTGTCCAGTTCTGGCATTTAGATTGCCACAGACGAGTACATGTTCCTGTTTTGACTAATTTAATAGAGTGGGTTAGGTCTGGTCGATACCAAATTAGCATACCCCCTGAGTCTCTTCCCTGTTTCACACCTTTGTTGGATGGGACTACCAGCTCTTTGTAACCTAGAGGGCAACCAGTGGGTCCACTCCTATACACCATGTTTTTGAAGGATGACAATGCCTATATTTCCAATTTCTATGATGAAGTCTGGGTTCCTGCTCTTTAGGCCAAAGACAGATGACCTCAGACCTTGTATATTCCAGGACAGAAACAGTTGAAGTAGAGCAGTCGAAGTTTACATACACCTTAGCCAAATACATTTAAACTCAGTTTTTCACAATTTACATTTAATCCTAGTAAAAAAAGTCCCCGTTTTAGGTCAATTAGGATACCACTTTATTTTAAGAATGTGAAATGTCAGAATAACAGTAGAGAGAATAATTTATTTCAGCTTTTATTTCTTTCATCACATTCCCAGTGGGTCAGAAGTTTACATACACTCAATTAGTATTTGGTAGCATTGCCTTTAAATGGTTTAACTTGGGTCAAACGTTTCAGGTAGCCTTCCACAAGCTTCCCACAATAAGTTGGGTGAATTTTTGGCCCATTCCTCCTGACAGAGCTGGTGTAATTGACTCAGGTTTGTAGGCCTCCTTGCTCACACACACTTTTTCAGTTCTGCCCACACATATTCTAAAGGATTGAGGTCAGGGCTTTGTGATGCCACTCCAATACCTTGACGTTGCTGTCCTTAAGCCATTTTTCCACAACTTTGGAAGTTTGGTCATTGTCCATTTGGAAGAACCATTTGCGACCAAGCTTTAACTTCCTGACTGATGTTTTGAGAAGCTGCTTCAATATATCCACAAAATTTTCCTCCCTCATGATGCCATCTATTATGTGAAATGCACCAGACCCTTCTGCAGCAAAGCACCCCCACAACATGATACTGCCACCCACGTGCTTCACGTTTGGGATGGTGTTCTTCAGCTTGCAAGCGTCCCCTTTTTCCTCCAAACATAATGATGGTCATTATGACCAAACAGTTCTATTTTTGTTTAATCAGACAAGAGGACATTTCTCCAAAAAGTACGATATTTGTCCCCATGTGCAGATGCAAACCGTAGTCTTGCTTTTTTATGGTGGTTTTGGAGCAGTGGCTTCTTCCTTGCTGAGCGGACATTCAGGTTATGTCGATATAGGACTTGTTTTACTGTAGATATATATACTTTTGTACCTGTTTCCTCCAGCATCTTCACAAGGTCCTTTGCTGTTGTTCTGGGATTGATTTGCACATTTCGTACCAAAGTACGTTTATCTCTAGGAGACAGAACGCGTCTCCTTCCAGAGCGTTATGACGGCTGCGTGGTCCCATGGTGTTTATACTTGCATACTATTGTTTGTACAGATGAACGTGGTACCTTCAGGCGTTTGGAAAATGCTCCCAAGGATGAACCAGACTTGCAGATGTCAACAATTTTTTTTCTGAGGTCTTGGCAGATTTCTTTAGTTTTTCCCATGATGTCAAGCAAAGAGGCACTGAGTTTGAAGGTAGGCCTTGAAATACATCCACAGGTACACCTCTAATTGACTCAAAGTATGTCAATTAGCCTACCAGAAGCTTCTAAAGCCATGACATCATTTTTGGAATTTTCTGTTTAAAGCTGTATAAAGGCACAGTCAACTTAGTGTAAACTTCTGACCCACTGGAATTGTGATACAGTGAATTATATGTGAAATAATCTGTCTGTAAACAATTGTTGTAAAAATGACTTGTGTCATGCACAAAGTAGATGTCTTAACCGACTTGCCAAAACTATAGTTTGTTCTCAAGCAATTTGTGGAGTTGTTGAAAAACGAGTTTTAATGACTCCAACCTAAGGGTATGTAAACTTCCCACTTCAACTGTATATACACACACAACAGACACCTCTGGGCTGTAGGTAGGAAGGACCCTAGGGGACATGGGGTGTGACTATAGGACCGATGGGAAGGATAATCGAGCTGCTACCCAGCTAAGTAAAGTCCACCTACTGTCCAATGTCCGCCCACTTGCTTGAAGATACACATGGTTTGACTCTGTAAATGGGTGGACGTATCAGTGTCTCTGCAGCATTCGGGAAGATTGTAATTATAAATCACTAGGGCGGTGACGTACACTGACGTTAACTGTCATCATCAACAACAGGAAAGATGTGTTGTGCGTCTGTCTACTGTGGGCTTTCATGCCAACAAAATAACTTTTATGTATCTGCATTTGGCAAATCAAATCACAGATCTTAACATGCAATTACTGAGGTAGACTGCTTAAACAAGACTGACAGGAAACAACTATTGTGAGTGAATGGTTCAGTAATTGTTTAACCAGGCTATCATTTAGGTGGTGCACAGAGAACATCTAACCACCCGAGATATTAACTCACAATATATGCAAGCTGTGTTATCAACGTAACATGAACTACGGAGGCCACCAAGGATCAACATTAATCACATAACATATCTTTACAAAGACCAATCATCTAAGACAACAAACCAAGTACCTACAATACCAGAGCCCAAGTTTATATCCTGTGGCGCTCAATCTACTCTCTAATGGAAGGTAAATGCTGGTGGTCATAGTGACCATGGTTACAGAGCACTAAGAATAGACCTGATAAATAGAGAGATGACCCCATCTGCAATCTGCAGATAGAGAGCGGCTCTGCTGTCAAATCAAAACAATATCACCACCAGAGAATAGATATATTGTAATAATAATGAAATGTGAAACCAATGCTCCCTTCTCCAATATCATAGTGTTTGCTGAAGCAATTCCCCCTCCTCTCCCCCTGGCTCCCTCTCTCTGGGGGTTGTTCAGCTGGGTCTCCATATGGGTTTAGGACTCAAAGCAGAGGATACGATATCGCCTACAGTTAAAAAAAACAAAAAACAATGTCGGGCGGGCAGCTCAGCTCCTGGAAGAAGAGTGGGTGAATGTTTGGCTCTGTGGGGGATGAGGACTTAATCCACTGTCCGAGAGCTGAGGCAGGTGGAGCTGGAACCTCATTGGCTGGTTGGTGTGGACGTTGCCTTGGGAACAGCGGTGGGCTTTGCATTGAGCGAAGAAGGTCCCGGTGAAGAGCAGCTGGGGCTTCTGGGTAGAGCAGGATCCCTTGGCGGGCGAAGCACGGGTCAACAGGCTCTCACTGGTGCACCATGTGATATGTCCTCCCCTCCACAGAGAAACAAGGCAGAGAGAGCCATGCAGATAGAGCTACTTGATGCCAGCTTAAGCTTCAACTTCTGTGAGTGTGTGCGGTGTGTTAGTCGCCATTCCAATTCATCCCAAAGGTGTTTGATGGGGTTGATGTCAGGTCTCTGTGCAGGCCATTCAAGTTTTTCCACACCGATCTCAACAAACCATTTCTGTATGAACCTCGCTTTGTGCCCTGGGGCATTGTCATGCTGAAACAGGAATGGGCCTTCCCCAAACTGTTGTCAGGAAGTTGGAAGCACAGAATCTACTAGAATGTCATTGTATGCTGTAGCGTTGATTTCCCTTTACTGGAACTAAGGGAACTAGCCAGAACCATGAAAAACAGCCCCAGACCATAATTCCTGCTCAACCAAACTTTACAGTTAGCACTATGCATTGGGGCAGGTAATGTTCTCCTGGCATCTGCCAAAACCAGATTAGTCTGTCGGACTGCCAGATGGTGAAGCGCGATTCATCACTCCAGAGAACCCGTTTCCACTGCTCCAGAGTCCAATGATCGACGAGCTTTACAGCACTTCAGCCGAGGTTAGCATCTTAGGCTTGTGTGCGGCTGCTCGGCCATGGAAACCCATTTCATGAAGCTCCCGAAGAACAGTTTTTTTTTGCTGACATTGCTTCCAGAGGCAGTTTGGAACTCAATAGTGAGTGTTGCAACCAAGTACAAACCATTTTTACGCACTTCAACACTTGGCAGTCCTGTTCTGTGAGCTTGTGTGGCCTACCACTTCGTGGCTGAGCTGTTGTTGCTCCTGGATGTTTCTACTTCACAATAACGGCACTTTCATTTGACCGGGGCAGCACTAGCAGGGCAGAAATTTGACGAACTGACTTGTTGTGTAGTCGAGTTTATACACCAGTCAGCAACGGGTGTGGCTGAAATAGCCGGATCTAATCATTTGAAGAAGGGTGTCCACATATTTGGGATTTTGATACTATTCACTTCCTTATCATAGTGAACTCTGTCAATGTAATCTTCACGTTAACATAGAAATTACAATTATTATTTTTTAAAGCTGTGTAACAAAACTAAAAAAACTTTGGGTTGTACAACCGTTGAAACACAGATTTACATAAGTATTACTCAAACCAACCAAGTAACTGAAAATAACAAGACTAAAACATATTCACACAGCATCACCACTCCAATGCTGTGGATGTTATGGAACAGCTAGTATGACTCATAGTTGAGACTAGGGTTAGCCTACATGTATTCTCTGCAATATCTGATGTCAAGAGTGAACTTCATAAAGCTACAGCTCTGTTCAACAGTTCTACTAAGCCTTTACAATACCCTACAAGCACCTGGGTGAAAAGGAAAGAACATATTCCAACCCCTCAGTTCCGCTGTAGCTTCTCTGTCCGCGGCAAACGTTACCACATAAAGCGCCAGGAGAAAGACAAGGGCCGTCTCTGAAGCTGTCAAACAGTGCCATGGGGAGGGAGGGGGATACGACACCAACACAGCCTGTCTCTCTGTCTCTCTCTTCCCCTGCGATCTGTGGCTTTGTGCTGGGAGAAGATAAACGATTTGGAGCAGCGTGGGATACACTCACCCTGGAAGAGAGCAACAATGCCAAGATGCCGGCAGAGAGATGGCGGTGGTGGGGGTGCGATGGAGGGAGGGAGCGAAGGAGGGATGTAGAGAGGGTGAGAGGAGGGTGGAGGAGAGGGGGTGGTGGGGTTGCGATGGAGGGAGGGAGCAAAGGAGGGAGGTAGAGAGGGTGAGAGGAGGGTGGAGGAGAGGGGGTGGTGAGAGAGGGTTGGTGTCTA
Organism: Oncorhynchus gorbuscha; assembly: GCF_021184085.1. Taxonomy (NCBI): domain Eukaryota; kingdom Metazoa; phylum Chordata; class Actinopteri; order Salmoniformes; family Salmonidae; genus Oncorhynchus; species Oncorhynchus gorbuscha. Next base: position 107,316,684 of record NC_060173.1, on the reverse strand, counting down.
AGGGATGTGCAGATGCCTGTGGGCCTGTGAGATGCTTAGAGGAAATAGAATCCAGTCGCCGGGCGGAACTGGCATTGATTTCCCCCCGCAGCTCAGTGCCTGCCTTCAGCCACCACCCCAGCCCAATGGCCCTCTAATACTGTTTGCCATTTTCCCACAAGAGCCCCTAGAGACCGCTTCTCACAAATCAATGGCTGGCTTTTTGGCTGGCTAGACCTTCACCGTGACACAGAGGAAATAGCCAGGATAATAAATACTATCAGCAGCAAACATGATAAATCCAATACAGTGGAGGTTCAGACCTCTTCTCCCTATAGAGTGGTGTACAGGGAGGGGACTGTCCAGATGTGGTAGTATTGGTCCCTGTTTAGGGGTAGGGTGTGTGTCTGTTTGTGTGTGTGTGTGTGTGTATGTGTGTGTGTGTGTGTGTGTGTGTCTGTTTGTGTGTGTGTGTGTGTGTGTGTGTGTGTGTGTGTGTGTGTGTGTGTGTGTGTGTGTGTGTGTGTGTGTGTGTGTGTGTGTGTGTGTGTGTGTGTGTGTGTGTGTGTGTGTGTGTGTGTGTGTGTGTGTGTGTGTGTGTGTGTGTGTGTGTGTGTGTGTGTGTGTGTGTGTGTGTGCTTTCAGGTTGTTGGTCACTCATTTAACCAGTTAAATGTAATCTACATAATCCCAAAAAGTAATTATTTATCATGAGAGGGCCATAACCAATAGCTAGTAGTGCTGCATACTCCAACAAAGATTGCAATCTCATCTTCCTGGTAAAATAGTTATAAATGAATGAGGTGTAGTCACTTTGAGGACACAAGCTCAAGTACACAGTACAAATATGATACAAATATTAAAATACAAAATATTTGATATGATGTATTTTCTATTAAACAAAACTGTATGAATAAGGATTGAAATGACTTGTATGCTTTCTAAATATAGTTTATCAAACTATAAAATGACAAACTATAAGATTTCACCCTCCTTATAACTGTAAAATACATATTTGTATGTTTAGTGAAAATGTGCATATGTTCTTAAGGTCTCTCTTGCCCCCATCACGGTGAACGTCTAATAGAGTTTTATGAACTCGTTAGAATCTCGCCTTTCATCTCATATTAATAATGTCCGTCTATGACAACCTGGAAGTGTTTTTTTGTTCAAAATCTATTAATTATTTTTGATTAATGGCTATAAATTGATCACTGAATGTGCTACTGTGATGAAACCACTCTCTACCACTCTGCTACATTTTAATGATTGCAGGCATGTGCTTTGTCAGGAGTTGGTGGACATTCAGAAGAGCAAAAATAAATGGTAGGAGGGACATATTAAACTGTGTACATCGTAACCAGGGTTATCGCTCAATGCAAGCCATTTCGATCTACGGTGTCCACAGATTTCTAAGTGAAAATGTAGGTCGGAACCGGTACCTGAACCACGCAGGTCCCCGAAATGTATTTACTTTGCCACCATGGCCTTTTTTTGCCTTTACCTCCCTTATCTCACCTCACTAGTTCACATCATATATAGACTTGTTTATACTGTATTACATGACTGTATGTTTGTTTTACTCCATGTGTAACTCTGTGTCGTTGTATGTGTCGAACTGCTTTGCTTTGTCTTGGCCGGGTCGCAATTGTAAATGAGAACTTGTTCTCAACTTGCCTACCTGGTTAAATAAAGGAGAAAAAAAATAGGGGACTTTACATTAAGAGTCCTCTGGTTGTTCTCCAGTGCTGCTCAGCCCAGATTATTACTGTAGATACACACTGAAATGGAGATGGATTTCTATGGCCAGACTCCCCCATGGGTGTCTCCGCCTAAAGAGTCCAGAGGGCCCTCCAGGACGAGTCTGTGATTTTAAATACCAACATTTAACCTCATAAGCCACTTTGGGATTCTCTCTCTTTTTCTCTCCTGCTCAATCTCTCCCTAGAGTCCCTTGCCGTTTCTTTTTACTCAATATGCAACTGTTGTTTCATTTCGTGCCCTCCCTCTCTGAAATGTGGCATCTATTGAATCAATTATTACTATGCTGGGGGAACATTATTTGTTAAGCCAAGTCAATGCTGCCCTTCAGAAAGAAAGAGATTAGATCCTAACTTCAGACGAGACACAATCTGCAATACATCATCAACAATCAAGGCAGTCATCACTAGCTAAAGGGTTAGCCCTCCGGAATAGAATATCGGAATAGAATGTCGGAATAGAGCGCTGTCTCAAACAGAGAGGAGGAAGGCAGGTTATCTGAGGCCACTAAAGTTCTATGTACGCAGAGACAGAGAGAGAAAAGCTCCTTTCATGGTTTTCTTCTGTGAAATAATAGAGATTACAAAGACAGACTGACAATCCTCTGCAACAGACCTGAGACTTTATCCACATAACTCAATGAAATGGTCGCTCTGACTGGACTGGTGGACAGCATGCCAATAGAATGTTAGAAATAACTAACACAGAGGAAGGGCAACACTTGTCAAAAACGAGTGGCAACAAGAACCATGTGGGCTGTGTGAGTAAATAAAGAATAAAGAAATGCTATCCAAGTTCCCAATGATTTGACACAGAATTTAAAACAAGCTTCACAGTGAACTACAAGCAGATTCCATTAAAGTGGCCTTAAGCTGAATAAACAAGAGAACGTATTTAAATCACACATTAGGATTTTCTACACATGGAAACTGTTTTGATGGATCGATCAGCAAACTTTGGCAAAACAAATCGCACCAGTATTTTAGGAGCACAGCACACAATCCTTTCATAGAAGGGTTGTATAATAGTTTCATATTTACAGCGGTTGTATAACGGAGAGCATTTTGCTCCTCAGTTCAACACACTCCTATTTCACTGGAGGTGTTGTAACAAAATCCATAGCATTGCTTGCTTTCCCTGTTTAGAAGGAGCATCTATCCACCACCCACTCTGTCCTATCTCTCCCCATTCAGAAATCACTTTAATCCAGATCAGCCAGCCACACCGCACAGAGACACTAATCTGACTGTCTGCTTTTCACCACGACCGGCAGGAGAGCAAGCTCAAGCTGCAGAATCTCTTAAACACAGTCGATCTAAATATCTAAACAAGAGCGTCAGGTAGAGGTAGTTACAGGATACCAGTAAGGCCCTTTGCACCAAACACAACCTTCTCATCCTCATTCGTCAAGAGAGAAAAGTCTATTATTACCATTCTGTTGCCAAGCAAACATCGCCATCAGTGTAACTGTCAGAGTGCACCGTGTTGATTAGCCTGTCATCTCCCATTCACACCGAAGAATCTGGTGGAAAGGTGAGGAGAGCTACTTGAGACAGGAGAGCAGTAGAGCTACGACCCCAAAACGAACACCTCAACATTGATTGACGCATTAATTAATATATCTTTCTGCTTTAAAGCTACTTTATACAGCTAATCTGAACCTTGGGGTGACAGCTATTTCAAGAGGTAGCTTGCTACATGCCCTCTGCCTTAGAGAGGTAATATGAAGATAGAGAAGCAAGTTCCCCTAAAGCACTGAAACATGGATGTGGATAATCCACAGTTATCCGCCCTGTATTTAATTTCTACTCCCAGAACTGCAGCCTATGCAGCATAGTCAAGTCAGATTTGATTTATGACAAGATTATCTGGCTCAAGGAGGGAGAGGGGAGGGGTGGTGTAGGGGGGTAGGAGGGAAGGAGTGAGTGAAGGATGGGAGGGAGACAGGTGGGAGGGGGGAGGGGACGATTTAAAAGTGCCACAGCTATTTTAAGTGGTGCGAAACTTTGTGAAAAATGCCAGATGCGATGTCTTCTCGCTGCATATTCAAGTGTGCTCTCAAGTTTCACAAGAAAGTTCTCCTAACATCTCGTCTGTTTGGCTTTGTCACATTTGCGTGGAGGGAAAGGAAGCAGCTTTCACTATTAACACACCAAAAAGTCCCTCGTCTTCTCTTCTGCGCTCCAGCCGACTCTTTTATCTGTGCCATTTGAGCTTGTGAACTTCACAACATACAGTATTCATACCAAGGTATGTGCTCCATTGGGCTGCCATTGAAACAGAACAAAGGGGCATCAGAATTCTCAGGTGTGTGTGAAATATATTGTTCCCGTCTCAAAGATTAATACAGAAGTGTGTGTGAGTGTGTTTGCGTATCGCTGCTCACATAACAACCCATCCAACTGTACTTTTGTGTTTGTGGCTGTATTACAGACAGAGTCCGTTGAGGTTGGGGGCAGGGGCTGGAACCAAAGTGCTGCGCGTCGCCATGGAAACAGCGCCTGAGTGATAAGCTGCACTGCACTTGGGAGTGTGAAAACGCTTCACAGCCATATTTCTGTTTATGGAAACGCTACGGAACCAGCTAGCAGCCACCGATCAAGCTGTGAACAGCTCTCCCACTGAACAGATCTCATTGTGCCATATCTCAAGCTGTCTCACACGCTCACACATTTAGCCGAGCAAGAATGAGACGAAGGAAAGAAATACCAGCAACTTGATAGAAAAACGTCTGGGAAAGAAAGTTGTGGCTTTCCTTTCAGTCAGATGAGGCGTTTGAACAAGTTACAAGCTAAAAGCGCATAGAAAGGAGGCGTCATTATCCTGTTCGTATAGGAGAAAACTCCCTAAAACACTTAGAAACTGCGTATCATTATGTGGCTTAGTTATAATGTCCTTTGTGATTGCTCATTGTAATATATTTTAGAACAGTGAATTGATCTAGTCAAGTTATCCCATTAATCTCTACTCCACAAGAAATAATCCTACAGCTCTTTTTGTCTTTCATCAAAGAGATACTTCATAGCCCAGAATTTCTTCAAAGTAAAAGCCTCTTTTCAGTGTAACAAATTAGAGCAAGGTCTGTCATTAATGTAGAGGAAGTCATGTTGCCCGGAATAATAACATGTTAATGGAGAAACACTTCAGTTGGCTAAAGGACATTAGGCGTACTAAAGAGACAGAAAGGAAACCATTACAGCGAGGCTAGAGTACTTACATCACTCTTCTGAATGAGGCACCAGCAGTGCATTGATGTGATAATGATTTTCACAGTCTGCTATTTACCTGCTGTTTACTTAGAAACAGCATTGTAAAATTGTTACCTAATATCTTACTTAATAACTGCAGTTTAGTGTCTTTGAGATTCAGTGGGGAAAAAAAGCACCTTTAGTACCAGAATCGTAAGGTGTGAGTTGAACACAACACATCAACACACCAATTAAATTATACATTTTTATTTTGTGTTGAATTAAAACTTTATTTATATATATATATATATATATATATATTTTAACCAAAGTAACAGTACTAAACTTTGAGACATTTAGAACCAACACTGATTTGATTTGTACAGACTTTGGCTAGCTCCACATGTTGAATCATTCAAATACTGACGAAGTAGAAAAATATGTCCGCATTACTGAACAAGTCAAAGTTACTCAGTAATTTAACAACGAATAGCACTTGACATCATTCTTCATAGAAACAGCACTAACACCATCAGCTAAGACACTGGTCTTTCTGCTGCTATATGAAATGCTTTACAATATACAAGATATTTCAAAGTTTTAGAATACCTACTCATTCAAGAGTTTTTCTTTTTCTACATTGTAGAATAATAGTGGAGACATCAAAACTATGAAACAACACATATGGAATCATGTAGTAACCAAAAAAGTGTTAAACAAATCTAAATATATTTTATATTTGAGACTCTTCAAAGTAGAATTGCCTTGATGACAGCTTTGCACACTCTTGGAATTCTCTCAACCAGCTTCACCTGGAATAATTTTCCAACAGTCTTGAAGGAGTTCCCACATATGCTGAGCACTTGTTGGCTGCTTTTCCTCCAGACTATGCGGTCCGACTCATCCCAAACCATCTCAATTTGGTTGAGTTCAGGGGACTGTGGAGGCCAGGTCAACTGATGCAGCACTCCATCACTCTCCTTCTTGGTAAAATAGTCCTTACACAGCCTGGAGGTTAGTTGGGTCTCCTCTGAACAGTTGATGTTAAGATGTGTCTGTTACTTAAACTCTGTGAAGCATTTATTTGGGCTGCAATTTCTGAGGCTAGTAACTCTAATGAACTTATCCTCTGCAGCAGGTAACTTCCTGTGGTGGTCCTCTTGAGAGCCAGTTTCATCATAGCGCTTGGCAGTTTTTGTGAATGCACTTTAAGAAACATTCACAGTTCTTGTAATTTTCCGTATTGACTGACCTATATGTCTTTAAGTAACAACGGACTGTCTTTTCTCTTTGCTTATTTGAGCTGTTCTTGCCATAATATGGACTTTGTCTTTTACCACATTGGGATATCTTCTGAAAACCCACCCTACCTTGTCACAACACAACTGATTGGCTCAAATGCATTAAGAAGGAAAGAAATTCAACAAATTAACAGGTGTGCCTTGTTAAAAGTTAATTGAAGTGCATTCCAGGTGACTACCTCATGAAGCTGGTTGAGAGAATGCCAAGAATGTGCAAAGCTGTCATCAAGGCAAAGGGTGGCTAATCGATGAATATATTTAGATTTGTTAACACTTTTTTGGTTACTACATGATTCCATGTGATATTTCATCATTTTGATGTCTTCATTATTATTCTACAATGTTGAAAATAGTCACACAACAAAAACAACTTGAATGTGTAGGTGCTCTAAAACTTTTGACCGGTAGTGTATAATTGCACTTTCCACCAGGATTCAATACATTTAAGTGACAAGGGAAAACCTGCAGTAATTGCATGTATATCAATAAGCATTGATATGGTGAGAAATTCTTTAAAGTGGCAATCAGCAGTTGAAACAATAACGTGTTTTCCCCACCACTGTTTTGCTAAAAAGCTGAGGGATGGTGCTGGAGAAATGGAAACACTCTCAAATTCATAGACAGGGCTATGGATGCAAGGACTGACCATCCATGATATTAAAATGATAGTTTTAATCACGGTTTGTTCAAATGTACATGTTTACAAGCATTGGAGTAAAACAAGCTTATATTTTGGGTTCTGATGGGGTACGACAGTTGAACTAAGCTCACGAGGCAATTATAAATTATATTCTTCAAGAATCAATGGGTACATATCAGAAATGTAAAAGTCAAACAACTTGATGTAGCAACGGGAGATTGGCCCTTTAAGACGTGGTAAACAAATGAACTGCATATTGTAAAGTGCGATGGGCAGTGTGAGTGTCTGGGCTTACAGAACAGACAGAGAGCGTTGTGAGTCCATAAGAGATTGCAGCTTTCAACTAATAACTGATTGGGCAACACTGGTAAGCCACAAATGATCCCAATCGAGTGGAAGGGAGAAAAAAAAATTAATGATATGCTAATTAGCATAGTACGACTCAGAGAGATGGGTCCAGAGAAATATCCTCGTTTTGGTTTCTTCCCAAACTAATTTTCTGCCACATTATCACACCAACAGTGTACAGTTCTTTTCCCCTGGTATGTTTTTTTTCAGAGCTATGCAACATAAAAGCATGAGATTTATTTTACTACACAACAGTTACAGTAAGTTCAGGTCCCAGGTGAGTGGTCTATTTTTCACTTAAACCCCAAACAACTGAAAAGTCAAATTAATAAAATTGCCAAAATCAACAATGAAATTAACAATGATAAGACAAGAAAGTAAACAGATACAATTCAAGGGATTCCAAATAAGTGAAAATATCAGATATCAGACCAATACTTTCCTCTCGCTCACCAAACTGAACTACAATTAACTCAATTGGGGGAGAGACTTAAACCAGCATAGACAGTAGCCCTCTGGGAACCAACCAACAGTCTGATATGAGTCGTCGCACAGAGTGATAATGTCATGAGTATGGGCCACTCGCCAGCCTCCGTTCTGTTTCTCTGATGTTCCCAGGAGACCACTGAGATGGTGCGAGAGCCCTGAGATGGGTGGAGCTTTCCGTTTTGAACCAATCAAACCACATATTATCCCATAGCTCCACCCATAATGCAATGCAGCACACACAGCCTTACTTCAGTCACTGACCACAGAGCCCAAATGCACACCTGACCTACCAACAAAACTCCCTGGTTCATCTTCCAGACCAGTCCCTATCCCTCTCAGAAAAAGGAGGTGTCGGATGAGAAGGCCCCAACCAGCCTGAATTCGTCTCTCATCAGGACACAGATGAGGCGTTGGGGAGGGCCTTGGAGTAGGGAGGGGGTCGCGGGACACATGTATGCAGCAGGATCTCACGCCCTGCAGGGGGAGGGATATCTGGCACACTGGCACCTCCCAATGGCTTTCTGTCATCAGTGCCACCCCCACGTCCTGTGTCTTCTTCCAATGGAGCCAATAAAGCAGCCTGTGGGGATGGGGCAAACAGAAGGGGGAAGTCAAGGTGGCTAACATTCAGGCCGACACAAAATGGAGAATGCAGAGCCCAATACACAGTAGACTTTCCATAGAAAAAGCCAAATAAAAATGTGGAACTGGGCCACGATATATTTTTAGGCAGCCTAAGCATGACCTTAGTAACATACTACACTCCACCAATGAGAGTATGACACCTGAGACTAAGGAAAACATACAAGTCATTCTATTGCTCCATATTCTAAGTCATGGGGGAATGAAACAACCTTGACAGTGATCAGAGCTGGCGCAAGAGAAAGCGACTGTACTGGAAAACGACAGCGGCAAATTAACACAATCTATTTTTACTGAGCAGCAACAAATTACATAAATTAACAAGCTGATTACAAATTAACAAATGCCTGCTCACGTCTCCCAAAATCTCGTTTAAGGCGAGGAAAGGTAAGGAGACATTTAGTGGGCTGGAGCGATGCGGTGCTTGCTTCCAGATCAATGTTTGCATTTGTTTCGGTGGGGCACAGCATAACTCTGGAGGGATGCAAACACAACAAAGCCACACTATGCTAATATCTAAAGCTAACTGGTATCAAACACAACAAAGCCACACTATGCTAATTGCTAAAGCCAACTGGTATCAAACACAACAAAGCCACACTATGCTAATATCTAAAACCAACTGGTATCAAACACAACAAAGCCACACTATGCTAATTGCTAAAGCCAACTGGTATCAAACACAACAAAGCCACACTATGCTAATTGCTAAAGCCAACTGGTATCAATCACAACAAAGCCACACTATGCTAATATCTAAAGCTAACTGGTATCAAACACAACAAAGCCACACTATGCTAATTGCTAAAGCCAACTGGTATCAAACACAACAAAGCCACACTATGCTAATATCTAAAGCCAACTGGTATCAAACACAACAAAGCCACACTATGCTAATATCTAAAACCAACTGGTATCAAACACAACAAAGCCACACTATGCTAATATCTAAAGCCAACTGGTATCAAACACAACAAAGCCACACTATGCTAATATCTAAAACCAACTGGTATCAAACACAACAAAGCCACACCATGCTAATTGCTAAAGCCAACTGGTATCAAACACAACAACCTACCAAAACACTTAACTATAAAACCAGCAGGCTAAACTTAGTATATACGGTGCATTTGGAAAGAATTCATACCCCTAGACTTTTTTCCACATTTTTGTACTTATACTAAAATGGATTAAATTATTATTTTCCCCCTCATCAATCTACACACAATACCCCATAATGACAAAGCAAAAACATTTTTATAAAAAAAAATGACAAAAATAAATAAATAAAATGAAATATCACATTCACATAAGAATTCAGACCCTTTACTCAGTACTTTGTTGAAGCACCTTCGACAGCGATTACAGCCTGGATTCTTCTTGGGAATGACGATGCAAGCTTGACACACCTGTATTTGGGGAGCTTCTCCCATTCTTCTCTGCTTATCCTCTTAAGCTCTGTCAGGTTGGATGACAAGCGTCGATACACAGCTATTTTCAGGTCTCTCAGGAAATGTTCGACACTTGGCATTCAGGCCAAAGAGTTCAATCTTGGTTTTTATCAGACCGGAGAATCTTGTTTCTCATTGTCTGAGAGTCCTTTAGGTGGCTTTTAGCAAACTCCAAGTGGGCTGTCATGTGCCTTTTACTGAAGAGTGGCTTCCCTCTGGCCACTCTACCATAAAGGCCTGATTGGTGGAGTGCTGCAGAGATAGTTGTCCTTCTGGAAGGTTCTCCAATCTCCACAGAGGAACATTTCAGAATTATGGATGCCACTGTGTTCTTGGGGACCTTCAATGCTGCAGAAATGTTTTGGTACCCTTCCCCAAACCTGTCTCAGAGCTCTACTGATAATTCCTTCGACCTCATGGCTTGGTTTTTGCTCTGAAATGTACTGTCAACTGTGGGACCTTATCAATTCAAATCAAATTGATTTATATAGCCCTTCGTACATCAGCTGATATCTCAAAGTGCTGTACAGAAACCCAGCCTAAAACCCCAAACAGCAAGCAATGCAGGTGTAGAAGCACAGCTATATAGACAGGGCGGCAGGGTAGCCTAGTGGTTAGAGTGTTGGACTAGTAACCGGAAGGTTGCAAGTTCAAACCCCCCGAGCTGATGGTCCTTCTGTAGCTCAGTTGGTAGAGCATGGCGCTTGTAACACCAGGGTAGTGGGTTCGATTCCCCGGGACCACCCATACGTAGAATGTATGCACACATGACTGTAAGTCGCTTTGGATAAAAGTGTCCGCTAAATGGCATATATTATTATTATTATTATTACTGACAAGGTACAAATCTGTCATTCTGCCCCTGTACAGGCAGTTAACCCACTGTTCCTAGGCCGTCATTGAAAATAAGAATGTGTTTTTAACTGACTTGCCTGGTTAAATAAAGGTTAAATAAAGGTCAAATAATTATTTCCAAATAATGTCCAATCAATTGAATTTACCACAGGTGGACTCCAACCAAGTTGGTACAACCACAAATCTGTAGACACGAGCACCCTCATAGATATCATCCTAACTAACTCGCCCTCCAAATACACCTCTGCTGTTGTCAACCAGGATCTCAGCTATCACTGCCTCATTGCCTGCATCTGTTATGGGTCTGTGGTCAAACGACCACCCCTCATCACTGTCAAACGCTCCCTAAAACACTTCAGCGAACAGGCCTTTCTAATCGACCTGGCCGGGGTATCCTGGAATGACATTGTCAGTAGAGGATGGCTGGTTGTTCTTTAAAAGTGCCTTCCTCACCATCTTAAATAAGCATGCTCCATTCAAAAAATGTAGAACTAGGAATAGAAATAGCTCTTGGTTCACTCCAGGCCTGTCTTCCCTTGACCAGCACAAAACATCATGTGGCGTTCTGCATTAGCATTGAATAGCCCCCGCGATATGCAACTTTTCAGGGAAGTTAGGAACCAATATACACAGGCAGTTAGGAAAGCTAAGGCTAGCTTTTCAAACAGAAATTGGCATCCTGTAGTACAAACTCAAAAAAAGTTCTGGGACACTGTAAAGTCCATGGAGAATAAGAGCACCTCCTTCCAGAATAATCCACAATAATTGAGAATTTCAATAATCATTTCTCTACGGCTGGCCACGCTTTTCACCTGGCTACCCCTACCCCGGTATACTGCCCGGCACCCTCCACAGCAACCCGCCCAAGCCCCCACCATTTCTTCTTCACCGAAATCCAGATAGCTGATGTTCTGAAATACAAAATCTGGACACCTACAAATCAGCCGGGCTAGACAATCTGGACCCTCTCTTTCTAACATTATCTGCCGAAATTGTTGCAACCCTTATTACTAGCCTGTTCAACCTCTCTTTCATATCGTCTGATATTCACAAAGATTGGAAAGCTGCCGCGGTCATCACCCTCTTCAAAAGGGGGAGACGCTCTAGACCCAAACTGCTACAGACCTATATCTATCCTATCCTGCCTTTCTAAGGTATTCGAAAGCCAAGTTAACAGATTACCGACCATTTAAAATCCCACCGTACCTTCTCCGCTATGCAATCTGGTTTCAGAGCTGGTCATGGGTGCACCTCAGCCACGCTCAAGGTCCTAAACGATATCATAACTGCCATCGATAAGAGACATTACTGTGCAGCCGTATTTGTCGACCTGGCCAAGGCTTTTGACTCTGTCAATCACCACATTCTTATCGGTAGACTTAACAGCCTTGGTTTCTCAAATGACTGCCTCGCCTGGTTCACCAACTACTTCTCAGACAGAGATCAGTGTGTCAAATCGGAGGGCCTGTTGTCCGGACCTCTGGCAGTCTCTATGGGGGTGCCACAGGTTTAAATTCTTGGGCTGACTCTCTTCTCTGTATACATCAATGATGTCGCTCTTGCTTCTGGTGATTCTCTGATCCACCTCTACGCAGACGACACCATTCTGTATACATCTGGCCCTTCTTTGGACACTGTGTTAACTAACCTCCAGACGAGTTTCAATGCCATACAACTCTCCTTCCGTGGCCTCCAACTGCTCTTAAATGCAAGTAAAACTAAATGCATGCTCTTCAACCGATCGCTGCCCGCACCTGCCCGCCCATCCAGCATCACTACTCTGGATGGTTCTGACTTCGAGTATGTGGACAACTACAAACGCCTAGGTGTCTGGTTAGACTGCAAACTCTCCTTCCAGATTCATGTTAAGCATCTCCAATCCAAAATTAAATCTAGAATTCACTTCCTATTTCGCAACAAAGCATCCTTCACTCATGCTGCCAAACATACCCTCGTAAAACTGACCATCCTACCGATCCTTGACCTCGGCGATGTCATTTAAAAAATAGCTCCCAACACTCTACTCAACAAATTGGATGCAGTCCATCACAGCACCATCCGTTTTGTCACCAAAGCCCCATATACTACCCACCACTGCAACCTGTACGCTCTCGTTCTCTGGCCCTCGCTTCATACTTGTCGCCAAACCCACTGGCTTCAGGTCATCTAAAAGTCTCTGATAGGTAAGGCCCCGCCTTATCTCAGCTCACTGGTCACCATAGCACGCGCTCCAACAGGTATCTCTCTAGTCACCCCCAAAGCCAATTCTTCCTTTGGCCGCATTTCCTTCCAGTTCTCTGCTGCCAATGACTGGAATAAATTGCAAAAATCACTGAAGCTGGAGACTCTTACCTCCCTCACTAGCTTTAAGCACCAGCTGTCTGAGCAGCTCACAGATCACTGCACCTGTACATAGCCCATCTGTAAATAGCCCATTCAACTACCTCATCCCCATACTGTATTTATTTATTTATCTTGCTCCTTTGTACCCCTGTATCTCTACTTGCACATTCATCTTCTGCACATCTACCATTCTAGTGTTTATATGGTATATTGTAATTACTTCGCCACCATGGCCTATGTTATTGCCTTACCTCCCTTTTCTTACCTCATTTGCACACACTGTATATAGATTTTCTTCAACTGTTATTGAATTGTATGTTTGTTTTATTCCATGTGTAACTCTGTGTTGTTGTATGTGTCAAACTGCTTTGCATTAATCTTGGCCAGGTCGCAGTTGTAAATGAGAACATGTTCTCAACTTGCCTACCTGGTTAAATAAAAGGTGAAAAAAAAGTTGATCAATGGAAACAGGATGCACCTGAGCTCATAGAAAATGGTCTGAATTCTTATGTAAATAGGTTACTTCTGATTTATATATTTTTTATACATTTGCACAATTGTATATATTTTTTTACTGTCATTATGCCATTATGGAGTATTGTGTGTAGATTGAGGAGGTAAAATATTTTTTAATACATTTTAGAATAACGCTGTAACGTAACAAAATGTGTAAATACTGAAAACTTTTTAAATGCACTGTACCTAACCAGACAGAACACAACAACCTACCAATACTTAAATAGACAACCAGCAGGCTAAAACTAGTATATACTTAACCAGCAACCTGCCACTACTTTAGTGTACATACTAAACAGCAGGATACACCTAGCCTACTGCATATACAGAAACATACAGTCATGGCTAAAACTATTGAGAATGACACGAATATTAATTTTCACAAAGTCTGCTGCCTCAGTTTGTATGATGGCAATTTGCATATACTCAAGAATGTTATGAAGAGTGATCAGATGAATTGCAATTAATTGCAAAGTCCCTCTTTGCCATGCAAATGAACTGAATCCCCCAAAACATTTCCACTGCATTTCAGCCCTGCCACAAAAGGACCAGCTGACATCATGTCAGTGATTCTCTCGTTAACACAGGTGTGAGTGTTGATGAGGACAAGGCTGGAGATCACTCTGTCATGCTGATTGAGTTCGAATAACAGACTGGAAGCTTTAAAAGGAAGGTGGTGCTTGGAATCATTGTTCTTCCTCTGTCAACCATGGTTACCTGCAAGGAAGCACGTGTCATCATCATTGCTTTGCACAAAAAGGGCTTCACAGGCAAGGATATTGCTTCCAGTAAGATTGCACCTAAATCAACCATTTATCAGATCATCAAAAACTTCAAGGAGAGCGGTTCAATTGTTGTGAAGGCGGCTTCAGGGCGCCCAAGAAAGTCCAGCAAGCGCCAGGACCGTCTAGTAAAGTTGATTCAGCTGCGGGATCGGGGCACCACCAGTAGAGAGCTTGCTCAGGAATGGCAGCAGGCAGGTGTGAGTGCATCTGCATGCACAGTGAGGCAAAGACTTTTGGAGGATGGCCTGGTGTCAAGAAGAGCAGCAAACAAGCCACTTCTCACCAGGAAAAACACAAGGGACAGACTGATATTCTGCAAAAGGTACAGGGATTGGACTGCTGAGGACTGGGGTAAAGTCATTTTCTCTGATGAATCCCCTTTCCGATTGTTTCGGGCATCCGGAAAAAACTAAAGGTGAGCACTACCATTAGTCCTGTGTCATGCCAACAGTAAAGCATCCTGAGACCATTCATGTGTTAGGTTGCTTCTCAGCCAAGAGAGTGGGCTGACTCACAATTTTGCCTAAGAACACTCCAAGCATTGATTATGCAAGAATGGGCTGCCATCAGTCAGGATGTGGCCCAGAAGCTAATTAACAGCATGCCAGGGCAGATTGCAGAGGTCTTGAAAAAGAAGGGTCAACACTGTAAATATTGAGTCTTTGCATCAACTTCATGTAATTGTCAATAAAAGCCTTTGACATTTATGAAATGCTTGTAATTATACTTCAGTATTCCATAGTGACATCTGACAAAAATATCTAAAGAAGCAGCAGACTTCTTGAAAATTAATATTTGTGTCATTCTCAAAACTTTCGGCCACGACTGTACTACTCCCTAGTATACAGCATGGGTCTTCAACCTTGTCTTGCCCAAGGACCCCCTCCCAGGCAAACCGGAGACCCAGGGACCCCCATCAAAAGTGACCGAAAACATTTGTTTTCCTACTGTACATGTCTTGTCCTATCATCAGGTGAATGATTTTTAAAATTTTATTTCACCTTTATTTAACCAGATAGGTCAGTTGAGAACAAGTTCTCATTTGCAACTGCGACCTGGCCAAGATAAAGCAAAGCAGTTTGAAACATACAACAACACAGAGTTACACATAAATAAACGTACAGTCAATAACACAATAGAATAATCTATGTGCAGTGTGTGCAAATGTAGAAGAGTAGGGAGGTAAGACAATAAATAGGACATAGAGGCGAAATAATGACAATTTAGCATTAACACTGGAGTAATAGATGTGCAGATGATGATGCGCAAGTAGAGATACTGGGGTGCAAAAGAGCTAGAGGATAAGTAACAATATGGGGATGAGGTAGTTGGGTGTGCTATTTACAGATTGGCTGTGTACAGATACAGTGATCGGTAAGCTGCTCTGACAGCTGATGCTTCAAGTTAGTGAGGTCGATATAAGACTCCAGCTTCAGTGATTTTTGCCATTCGTTCCAGTCATTGGCAGCAGAGAACTGGAAGGAAACGCAGCCAAAGGAAGTGTTGGCTTTAGGGATGACCAGTGAAATAAACCTGCTGGAGCGCGTGCTACGTACGGGTGGGTGTTGCTATGGTGACCAGTGAGCTGATAAAGGCAGGGACAAGTAATCAACTTTTTTAAATGAATAGATTTGGCAAACAGTTTTTAATTTTGTTGACCTCCCCACATTATAATTAAAAGAGGAAGTGTAAAAATTCTAACATAGCCTATGAGCTAGAAAGGTAACTCCAAACACATTTTCGCTAAGAGCAGCAGTTTAAACAAAGGTTAGCCATGTCTTGGCAAAAATGAATGTCCAAGTCAAGAAAGCTTACCAATAGCACTTGCCGCACTGGTAGCCTATTTACGCGTGCTTTTTCAAAGCCTATGTTAGATACTCCAGTGAGTGTAATTAGTTCCTATGAGTATAATTTCATCAATATTGGGAGTAGAGAAATAACATTGACATCATTATAAATAAGACGTTCTCCTCTTTTCTACTGTAGGTACAGTGCCTTCAGAAAGTATTCATACCCCTTGACATTTTCCACATTTCATTGTGTTACGGCCTGAATTTAAAATGTTTTAAATTGAGATATTCTGTCACTGGCCTACACAGAATACCTCATAAGTTAAAAGTGGAATTATGTTTTTAGAAATTTGTGCAAATTAATTGAAATGAAAAACTAAAATGTCTTGAGTCTATAAGTATTCAACCCTTTGTTATGGCAAGCCTAAATAAGTAAAAACAAGTCACATAATAAGTTGCATGGACTCACTCTGTGTGCAATAATTTGGGCTGTAAGCACAACCCCCACCTGTGAACATCGGGCCCTCATACCACCCTCATGGAGTCTGTCTCTGACCGTTTGAGCAGACACATGCACATTTGTGGCCTGCTGGAGGTCATTTTGCAGGCCTCTGGCAGTGCTCCTCCTGCTCCTCCTTGCACAAAGGCGTTGCTTCCTAAGTGGACAGTTTGATTTCACAGAAGTGTGATTGACTTGGAGTTACATTGTGTTGTTTAAGTGTTCCCTTTATTTTTTTGAGCAGTTTATTAGGAAAATTATAACTTTGTAATCTGAATATTTTCCTTGTTGCCCTGACTTCCTAGTTAAGTACAGTTACATGATTAATTAGTTAATCACGAAATGCTAATTACAGAGAATCTTTGATAACAACTAAAAGTCTTAATGATAGTAAAGACATGACACTTCCAAACAACTCAACTTCAGTTTAATCTGTCCACAGAATATTTTGCTAGATGTGCTGTGGAACATCCAGGTGCTCTTTTGTGAACTTCAGACATGCAGCAATGTTTTTTTTAGAGTGCAGTTTCTTCTTCAGTGATGTCTTCCCATGAACACCATTCTTGTTTAGTGTTTGACATATCGTAGACTCGTCAACAGAGATGTTAGCATGTTCCATAGATTTCTGTAAGTGTTTAGCTGACACTCTGGGATTCTTCTTAACCTCATTGAGCATTCTGCACTGAGCTCTTACAGTCATCTTTGCAGGACGGACACTCCTAGGGAGAGAAGCAACAGTGCTGAACTTTCTCCATTTATAGACAATTTGTCTTACCGTGGACTGATGAACATCAAGGTATTGTTGCAAGTCAACAATTCTTAATCTTTGGTCTTCTGAGATCTCTTTTGTTTGAAGCATGGTTCACATCAGGCAATGCTTCTTGTGAATAACAAGCTCAAATTTTGTGAGAGTTTTTGTTTGGCAGGGCTTCTCTAACCAACACCTCCAATCACGTCTCATTGATTGGACTCCAGGTTAGCTGACTCCTGACTCCAATTAGCTTTTGGAAAAGTCATTAGCCTCGGGGTTCACATACTTTTGCCAACCTACACTGTGAATGTTTAAATGATGTATTCAATATAGACAAGAAAAATACAATAATTTGTGTGTTATTAGTTTAAGCACACTATGTTTGTCTATTGTTGTAAGATGAAGATCAGATCAAATTTTATGACACATTTTTGCAGAAATCCAGGTAATTCCAGAGGGTTCACATACTTTTTCTTACCACTGTACATAGCAAATCAGACAACAATCAAACCAGTCTAGTGTTGTACTGTCAACATGGGTCAGATCATTCAAGGGGATGTGGGGAAGGACATTTCTCCTCCCTTCTGTCTCCCTCTCCCTCTTTTCCTATAAACTCACCTCATTTGATTGGCTGATGATTTTAACTGATTTACATATGCTGGGGATAATTACTAGCTTTCTATTTAGAGCTTGGCAACACACAGGCTATAATTTAACACTCAGACATCTTGACGGAATAAAAAAAAGTGATGTGGGGGGTTGGGAGAGTTTCCTGAAATCCAACTCTTTTTCGCACAGTTTTTTCTTCCAACACACGGCACAGGGAAAGGAGCCAAGACAAACATTCATTCCCTGTTTGAGTTTCAATTATTCTAAGAATCAGATCTGGGTCTGGGGCCAAGGACTGAATCTGTTGATGAACTCTCAGCTCTCATCTCCGGAAGAAAACACATTTATTGGCTTTAAACGAACTTGAATGTTGAACAAAAAAAGAAATGTGTGGTTGGATGTGCCAAGGCCAAAGCAGGCAGTATATTTCAATGTGTTACAGCCAAGCATACACTTACCTTCAGAACCAAGACAGGTGCAATTATACAGCACAATGCATGCAAGGGGTAATCTATCATCGCAAGTGCCTTTTAACTGATCATCTCAGACTATTCAGAACGGCATGAAGCACAGAATAGATAGACAGTAATTTAGTCCAGGTGTCCCTTTCCTTCCGTCATATCAAATCAGACGGAATAAAACAAAGACAATTGTTTTATTGTCTTTCTGCATCTCATAACAGAGAGGACAGAAAACAGATTTCCATGTCTCAGTCTGGTGAATACAGTTTAAAAAAAAATCTTATTAAAACTACAGTGACTGGACCTTTGTCTGTCAAAGCCATTCTTTGACAGAAGTTTTTCTTATACTCGGTATGAGTTGCATTATGTGATGGGCAAAAATATTGACTTGACTTAAACCCTTTTACTCTGTGAGGAAGAAGCAAGAAGAAAGTAGTGATAAGTAAACACACTAGAAGACAGACTAGCAGCAGCATGCTTCTTACTCAGGCAGGCAGGATGTCCAGGAGCCTCTCAGGGCCTGGAACAAGGGTGGGGGTGTAGGAGGGGATCAGTAGGGGGGAACATAACATCTCCTGCCTGGGCTGTTAGGCCGACAGCAGGTGTCATGACTCTCTCTCCCTGGTGAGGATCAAAAGGACCCATCAGCTATTTGTCTCTCCCAAGCTTTATATTTCCCCACCCCTTATCCAATGTGTAACAAGCCGTCATATTGTGTCAGTCCACTAGGGACCTGTTTTCATCGCATTATGTTAGTAATCAATAACCTATACCGTGTGTGTGTGTTTATGTATTTCTGTGTGATTATTTAGTTAGTTAGTAAATAAATAATTTAGCCAAATTGTGTATCGCTGATTCATCACAGATTTACGAAGTCAACTTCCGGCGCCGACAGAGATGGCCGCCTCGCTTTGCGTTCCTAGGAAACTATGCAGTTTTTTGTTTTTTTACATTAGTACCCCAGGTCATCTTAGGTTTAATTACATACAGCCGAGAAGAACTATTGAATATAAGATCAGCGTCAACTCACCATCAGTACGACCAAGAATATGTTTTTCGGAAAGCGGATCCTGTGTTCTGCCTTTCAAACAGGACAACGGAATGGATCCCATGCAGAGACCCAAAAAAACGACTCCGAAAAAGAGGGAAACGAGGCGGTCTTCTGGTCAGACTCCGGAGACGGGCACATCGTGCACCACTCCCTAGCATTTTTCTCACCAATGTCCAGTCTCTTGACAAAAAGGTTGATGAAATCCGAGCGAGGGTAGCATTCCAGAGGGACATCAGAGACTGTAAAGTTCTTTGCTTCACGGAAACATGGCTCACTGGAGAGACGCTATCGGAATCGGTGAAGCAAACACCTTTCTGGTAAGAAGAGGGGCGGGGGCGTATGCCTCATGGCTAACGAGACATGGTGTGATGAAAGAAACACACAGGAACTCAAATCCTTCTGTTCACCTGATTTAGAATTCCTCACAATCAAATGTAGACCGCATTATCTACCAAGAGAATTCTCTTCGTTTATAATCACAGCCGTATATATCCCCCCCCCAAGCAGACATATCAATGGCTCTGAACAAACTTTATTTGACTCTTTGCAAACTGGAATCCATTTATCCGGAGGCTGCATTCATTGTAGCTGGGGATTTTAACAAGGCTAATCTGAAAACAAGACTCCCTAAATTTGATCAGCATATCGATTGCGCAACTAGGGGGTGGAAAAACCTTGGATCATTGTTACTCTAACTTCCGCGATGCATATAAGGCCCTGCCCCGCCCTCCTTTCGGAAAAGCTGACCACGACTCCATTTTGTTGATCCCTGCCTACAGACAGAAACTAAAACAAGAGGCTCCCACGCTGAGGTCTGTCCAACGCTGGTCCGACCAAGCTGACTCCACACTGCAAGACTGCTTCCATCACGTGGACTGGGATAACAAAATTGACGAATACGCTGATTCGGTGTGCGAGTTCATTAGAACGTGCGTTGAAGAGGTCGTTCCCATAGCAACGATTAAAACATTCCCTAACCAGAAACCGTGGATTGATGGCAGCATTTGCGTGAAACTGAAAGCGCGAACCACTGCTTTTAATCAGGGCAAGGTGTCTGGTAAACATGACCGAATACAAACAGTGCAGCTATTCCCTCCGCAAGGATATCAAACAAGCTAAGCGTCAGTACAGAGACAAAGTAGAATCTCAATTCAACGGCTCAGACACAAGAGGCATGTGGCAGGGTCTACAGTCAATCATGGACTACAAGAAGAAATCCAGCCCAGTCACGGACCAGGATGTCTTGCTCCCAGGCAGACTAAATAACTTTTTTGCCAGCTTTGAGGACAATACAATGCCACTGACACGGCCTGCAACGAAAAAATGCGGACTCTCCTTCACTGCAGCCAAGGTGAGTAAGACATTTAAACGTGTTAACCCTCGCAAGGCTGCAGGCCCAGACAGCATCCCCAGCCGCGCCCTCAGAGCATGCGCAGACCAGCTGGCCGGTGTGTTTACGGACATATTCAATCAATCCCTATACCAGTCTGCTGTTCCCACATGCTTCAAGAGGGCCACCATTGTTCCTGTTCCCAAGAAAGCCAAGGTAATTGAGCTAAACGACTACTGCCCCGTAGCACTCACTTCCGTCATCATGAAGTGCTTTGAGAGACTTGTCAAGGACCATATCACCTCCACCCTACCTGACACCCTAGACCCACTCCAATTTGCTTACCGCCCAAATAGGTCCACAGACGATACAATCTCAACCACCCTGCACACTGCCCTAACCCATCTGGACAAGAGGAATACCTATGTGAGAATGCTGTTCATCGACTACAGCTCGGCATTCAACACCATAGTACCCTCCAAGCTCGTCATCAAGCTCGAGACCCTGGGTCTCGACCCCGCCCTGTGGAACTGGGTACTGGACTTCCTGACGGGCCGCCCCTGGTGGTGAGGGTAGGCAACAACCTCTCCACCCCGCTGATCCTCAACACTGGGGCCCCACAAGGGTGCGTTCTGAGCCTCTCCTGTACTCCCTGTTCACCCACGACTGCGTAGCCATGCACGCCTCCAACTCAATCATCAAGTTTGCGGACGACACAACAGTGGTAGGCTTGATTACTAACAACGACGAGATGGCCTACAGGGAGGAGGTGAGGGCCCTCGGAGTGTGGTGTCAGGAAAATAACCTCACACTCAACGTCAACAAAACTAAGGAGATGATTGTGGACTTCAGGAAACAGCAGAGGGAACACCCCCCTATCCACATCGATGGAACAGTAGTGGAGAGGGTAGCAAGTTTTAAGTTCCTCGGCATACACATCACAGACAAAAAAGAGTTGCACCCCTTCTGAAAAAACCTACACTCGATCCCTCCGATGTCAACAATTACAGACCAGTATCCCTTCTTTCTTTTCTCTCCAAAACTCTTGAACGTGCCGTCCTTGGCCAGCTCTCCCGCTATCTCTCTCTGAATGACCTTCTTGATCCAAATCAGTCAGGTTTCAAGACTAGTCATTCAACTGAGACTGCTCTCCTCTGTATCACGGAGGCGCTCCGCACTGCTAAAGCTAACTCTCTCTCCTCTGCTCTCATCCTTCTAGATCTATCGGCTGCCTTCGATACTGTGAACCATCAGATCCTCCTCTCCACCCTCTCCGAGTTGGGCATCTCCGGCGCGGCCCACGCTTGGATTGCGTCCTACCTGACAGGTCGCTCCTACCAGGTGGCGTGGCGAGAATCTGTCTCGTCACCACGCGCTCTCACCACTGGTGTCCCCCAGGGCTCTGTTCTTGGCCCTCTCCTATTCTCGCTATACACCAAGTCACTTGGCTCTGTCATAACTTCACATGGTCTCTCCTATCATTGCTATGCAGACGACACACAATTAATCTTCTCCTTTCCACCTTCTGATGACCAGGTGGCGAATCGCATCTCTGCATGTCTGGCAGACATATCAGTGTGGATGACGGATCACCACCTCAAGCTGAACCTCGGCAAGACGGAGCTGCTCTTCCTCCCGGGAAGGACTGCCCGTTCCATGATCTCGCCATCACGGTTGACAACTCCATTGTGTCCTCCTCCCAGAGCGCCAAGAACCTTGGCGTGATCCTGGACAACACCCTGTCGTTCTCAACCAACATCAAGGCGGTGGCCCGTTCCTGTAGGTTCATGCTCTACAACATCCGCAGAGTACGACCCTGCCTCACACAGGAAGCGGCGCAGGTCCTAATCCAGGCACTTGTCATCTCCGTCTGGATTACTGCAACTCGCTGTTGGCTGGGCTCCCTGCCTGTGCCATTAAACCCCTTCAACTCATCCAGAACGCCGCAGCCCGTCTGGTGTTCAACCTTCCCAAGTTCTCTCACGTCACCCCGCTCCTCCGTTCTCTCCACTGGCTTCCAGTTGAAGCTCGCATCCGCTACAAGACCATGGTGCTTGCCTACGGAGCTGTGAGGGGAACGGCACCTCAGTACCTCCAGGCTCTGATCAGGCCCTACACCCAAACAAGGGCACTGCGTTCATCCACCTCTGGCCTGCTCGCCTCCCTACCACTGAGGAAGTACAGCTCCCGCTCAGCCCAGTCAAAACTGTTCGCTGCTCTGGCCCCCCCAATGGTGGAACAAACTCCCTCACGACGCCAGGACAGCAGAGTCAATCACCAAATTCCGGAGACACCTGAAACCCCACCTCTTTAAGGAATACCTAGGATAGGATAAGTAATCCCTCTCACCCCCCCCCTTAAGATTTAGATGCACTATTGTAAAGTGACTTCCACTGGATGTCATAAGGTGAATGCACCAATTTGTAAGTCGCTCTGGATAAGAGCGTCTGCTAAATGACTTAAATGTAAATGTAAATGTAAACTGAATTGGTCCACTCACACAGACAGCATCGTGAAGAAGGCGCAGCAGCTCCTCTTCAACCTCAGGAGGCTGAAGAAATTCGGCTTGTCACCAAAAGCACTCACACATTTCTACAGATGCACAATTGAGAGCATCCTGGCGGGCTGTATCACCGCCTGATACGGCAACTGCTCCGCCCTCAACCGTAAGGCTCTCCAGAGGGTAGTGAGGTCTGCACAACACATCACCGGGGGGCAAACTACCTGCCCTCCAGGACACCTACACCACCCGATGTTACAGGAAGGCCATAAAGATCATCAAGGACATCAACCACCCGAGCCACTGCCTGTTCACCCCGCTATCATCCAGAAGGCGAGGTCAGTACAGGTGCATCAAAGCTGGGACCGAGAGACTGAAAAACAGCTTCTATCTCAAGGCCATCAGACTGTTAAACAGCCACCACTAACATTGAGTGGCTGCTGCCAACACACTGACACTGACTCAACTCCAGCCACTTTAATAATGGGAATTGATGGGAAATGATGTAAATATATCACTAGCCACTTTAAACAATGCTACCTTATATTATGTTACTTACCCTACATTATTCATCTCATATGCATACGTATATACTGTACTCTATATCATCGACTGCATCCTTATGTAATACGTGTATCACTAGCCACTTTAACTATGCCACTTTGTTTACATACTCATCTCATTTGTATATACTGTATTCGATACCATCTACAGCAGGGGTGTCAAAGTCAAATGGACGGAGGGCCAAATAAAAAATTTAGCTACAAGCCGAGGGCCGGACTGTTCGAATGTTCATTGAAAATTTTTTAAATGACGCATATAGTCTAGTGAACCTAATTGAACCTACTGAAAACCTAACAAATATATTCCAATATGATCAGATAAATAAAGCAATATTTTCTTATGGCTCTGTCAGTAATCTTTAATTTTCAACAGACACAAAAGACAAATTTCCTTTATATAAAAATCCCCATAACATGAACATTAAATGAAAGAAACCGGTATTCAAGGCACCATCAGTAGCCTATATTTTCTATTTTAGCAAAAGTGGGCTAAATTTACTTCAAAGAAAAAAACAATAATAGCAATTTTCTATCATCCACTCAACTGAAATATTTTTAAAATATAATTGGATTGAAATACAATAAAATAAAGTGCAAAAATCTATTAATCAAAAACAACACTTTGTTTAAGGAGAAGTAACATGCAGTGAAAACAAATATTAAACTTTAACTTTTAAACTTGAACTGAGTAAAAACTCTAAATATGTGATTGCACAGTAATGTTCACTTGTTTGAGGTTGAGGGTGATACTTGGTGGTGTCCCATCTTTTCCACAAGTTCATCAATGTTCGGGGTAAGGCTCTGAGCTGAGGAAATCCTCAGAATTGAGTGGAGGTGTTCAGCAGTAAGTCGACTTCTGTGTGATGTTTTGTTCAAGTTCATCAAAGAAAACAGTTGTTCACACAGGTATGTGCTGCCAAACATAGACAACGTTTGAGCAGCCTGGATGCGCAGCTGGGGCATTGTGTCGGGGAGGAAACGGGCGAACTCCGCAGCACCCACTGCCGCATATTTTGCCCTCAGTGCATCATTGCATTGGAGGTCAATCAACTCCATTTGGAGGTTTGGTGGTGAGCTTTCCACGTCAACAGCAAATGGGTTACCGAGCAGTTCCAACCTGCTTTTTTGTGCTTCAAAGTCAGCAAATCGGCGTCGAAAGTCAGCGGCAAGCATACCTATTTTATCAGCCAACTGTGCGCTCGGGAACGCACTGGTAGAGAGCTTCTCTTTCATGGTCTGGCAGCTGGGAAAGTGGCTCAAATTTTCTTTCCGCATCTGCGTCTCCCACAGAGTCAGTTTGGTTTTAAATGCCTTCACTGTACTGTACATATCAGAGATGACACGATCCCGACCCTGCAGCTGCAAGTTCATTGCATTCAGATGACTCGTAATGTCACACAGAAAAGCCATTTCACACAGAAACATTTCGTCTCGGAGTTGTGTTGTGTCTTTCCCTTTGCTGTCCAAGAACAGACAAATCTCCTCACGAAGCTCGAAACATCTTTGAAGCACCTTTCCCTGGCTTAGCCATCGCACCTCTGTGTGATAAGGCAAATCACCATGCTCCGTTTCTAACTCCGTCAGAAATGCCTTGAACTGGCGGTGATTCAAACCTTTGGCTCTGATAAAGTTAACTGTGCGCGTGATGATGCTCATTACATGCTCCATTTTCAAGGCTTTACCGCACAACGCTTCCTGGTGTATGATACAATGATAAGCTGTCAGCTCACCTGTCGCGTTTTCCTCTTGCATCTTTTCCCGTATCTTCGCCACCAGTCCGCTCCTGTGTCCACACATCGCAGGTGCTCCGTCGGTTGTCAAACCCACAAGTTTTTCCCAAGGCAGCTCCATCTCATTTACACATCTTGACACCTCTTCATACAAATCATGCCCCGTAGTTGTGCCATGCATAGGACGTAAAGCCAAAAACTCCTCTGTCACGCTTAGGCTGGAGTCCACTCCGCGGATGAAAATTGACAACTGGGCAATGTCAGAAATGTCGGTGCTCTCATCCACAGCCAAGGAATATGCAATGAAATCTTTTCCCTTTTTCACAAGCTGCTCTTTTAGATTGATGGACAACTGGTCTACTCTCTCGGCAATGGTGTTTCTGCTCAGACTCACATTTAAAAAGAGTTGCCTTTTTTCTGGGCAAACTTCGTCACAAACTTTAATCATGCAGTTTTTGATGAAATCCCCTCCGTAAATGGCCGGGCTGATTTAGCGATCTCTTCTGCCAAAATAAAACTGGCCTTGACAGCAGCCTGGCCTTGTGATTTGGCTTTTTGAACAGAGCCTGTCGAGATTTGAGGCCTCGTTTTAATTCCTCTGCCTTTTGTAGCCTTTGTTCCATGTCCATATTCTTGTTTTTGTCCGCGTGTTTCGTTTCATAATGTCGTCTCAGATTATACTCTTTCAGTACCGCCACACTTTCTCCACACAGAAGACACACAGGTTTTCCAGCTACCTCCGTGAACAAATACTCCGACTCCCACCTTGTTTGAAACCCCGGTTCTCAGTGTCCACCTTCCGTTTTGCCATTTTTGATGGGTATCTGAAAGTTAATTTTACTGTGATGCTGACAACTGCTGTGCCAATAAATATTGAAATGAAGCAGCCTACTGCTCGGTGCGTCACCGTTGCATTGTGGGAAATGTAGTATTGGTGCGTGTAAAAGATCTGCGGGCTGCCGGCTTGCTGCGGTCTGCGGGCCGGTTCTAATAACAAATCAAGATCATCCCAGGGGCCGTAAAAAACCTTCTCGCGGGCCGGATGTGGCCCGCGGGCCTTGACTCTGACATATGTGATCTACAGTATCTTGCCTATGCTGCTCTGTACCATCACTCATTCATATATCCTTATCTACATATTCTTTATCCCCTTACACTGTGTATAAGACAGTAGTTTTGGAATTGTTAGTTAGATTACTTGTTGGTTATTACTGCATTGTCGGAACTAGAAGCACAAGCATTTCGCTACACTCGCATTAACATCTGCTAACCATGTGGATGTGACAAATAAAATTTGATTTGATTTGATTTGAACGACATTCAGAATGAGACTGATATGAGGAAATAATTCATAGTTGACTGTTAATTATGTAAGAGATATTCAGATAATATTTAGAGTTTAAGTCGGGAGATAGTAAGTCACTTAGCAACTTTTCCCATGGTGCCCCAAATTCCTAATGAGTTCATTGTTACATGATTAATTTAATCGAGTTAAACGTAGTAGGTAATTAATCGAGAAATAGCAGTCATCAGATTAATGATAGTCATGACACAGGTGAGCTGATAGTGGCATGACAGCGTTTAGGTCAGGCCCCTGTGGGAGACGGTGTGAGTTTGTCTGTTTCACTGGGTGGTGGTGACAGTGTGTTTTACCCTCTGAGCGCTGACAAACAGCTTGTGAATGATGCTGCTGGCTGGACTGCACCCTGCTCCGATCATAGACACCTCAGGTTGCTCCAGCAAATATCTCATGAACCTGAGAGAGAGAAAAGAGAGAGAGAGAGAGAGGGACAGAGAGAGAAATGCACAGAGATGAGGGAAGTGAGGGTCATTTCAGGGGAACATTGTCAGAAAACACGCACGCAGGTCAAACACATTCTATTGAAAACATTATACATTTACCTTGCGAACAACAATAATATGTTGGAAAACTAACTGCACAGTAGAGGTCTTCACAGGTTCAACAGACCCGATCTTCTGAGATGCGACCTGGGACCCGAACGGTTCTCAGGTACTGTATGTGCAATTAAAATGAATTTACCTACTGGATCTGTCCTCTATTAATTTACTGTTTGTGTGATGAGAACTGTGCAAACGTGTTATGTGTGTCAGCCAAATGCAACAAAATAAAACACATAGCTTATGTCCAGCTGAAACTGGATCCAGCTGCTCACCTCACGTGCCCCTGCTGCTGATTCTGAGGAGGAGCCTTGGCCTAGGCTAGGTTATTTTTAATTGAAGTAAAGCAAAGGTTCGAGGAGAAAGAATATAGTGAAAAGAAGTCAACAAATGGGATGTCCTCGGGGACAAGTTTTACATTTACATTTACATTTAAGTCATTTAGCAGACGCTCTTATCCAGAGCGACTTGTTTTAATATTGTAGTGGACAAAGAGGAGAAGAACGTTGACGCAGCCAAACGGACTGTGTGCAACTCGCTATTCAGGTTTGATGCAATTCTCTACCTTTAATTTATTTTTGATTTTTGATTTGTTATCAATTGTTTAGCCACTAATAATAATATTTATTATTATTATAGGCATGCTGTAAAATAAATAGCATTAGCCTATTGCTGTCACAATACGGTAGGCAATCACACTTGTTGGTAATAGCTGCATAGGCTTAGCCTTCTGTTGAGCCATTTTCATTGGCCAAATTAAGTTTCAGCTGTAATGGTGTGTTTGCCGCAATATAATAGCATTACCAGTAGGCCTACTATGCTAGTAGTGCTCAAACAATGAAAAGGAAACCCCAAAGAGGATGCAAATATGTACTTCTTTTTTTATTTACTTTTGTACAGTTACATCCTTTTTCATGATATCCAATTGGTACTTACATTGTCCCATTGCTGCAACTCCTGTATGGCTCGGGAGAATCTTAGGTCGGGAGCCAGTCGTCCTCTGAAACACGACCCTGCCAAGCCACACTGCTTCTTGACACACTGTTCGCTTAACCTCGGAAGCCAGCCGCACCAATGTGTCGGAGGTAATGCCGTACAGCTGGCGACCGAAGTCAGAGGCCCGACACAAGAATTCGCTAGAGAGCGATGGGACGAGGAAATCCCGGCCGGCCAAACCCTCCCCCGGACGATGCTGGGCCAATTGTGCGCCGCATCATGGGTCTCCCAGTCACAGCCGGCTGTAACACAGCCTGGGATTGAACCCGGGGCTGTAGTGACACCTCAAGCAGTGCGAAGCAGTGCCTTTGACCTCTGCACCACTCAGGAGTTCCCACAAATATTCATTTCGTGCCAAAATAACCTGTTCGTATTATCCCTATAAACAAGGACTTGACTTACATTTGATGTTACCCTAATAAAGTTAAGGAACTTTTGTGAAGGTTTGGTGTGGTATGGCTATTATTAGGATTAGCTAAGCCTACCGCAGGCCTATGAAGGCAGCGCACACTGACTCCAACAGTTGAACTTGAGGTGAGGAAGAATGTTTAAGGCCTATTGGAGTTACTCCTTTAATATAACGCTTATCTTTGAAGACCTCTACTGCACAGTACTGTACACAAAATGTGAAGAGTGAAGACAACAGCCCTTTCCCCTGACACAGCATCTCAGATAGACAGGACAAGCCGTTGGTTGTTAGACAGAGAAAGGACAGTTAGTGGCTGCATGGTGCTTCAGGCCAGCCCTGGGTGTCCTCTTAATGAGGCTGGCTCTCCTGCCTGACTGGCTCTCTAGCCTGGCTGCCCAGACCCTCTGAGGCCCCTAGAAATAATGAAGACCAGGGTCCTCCCTGATACAGTGCCTTGCGAAAGTATTCGGCCCCCTTTAACTTTGCGACTTTGTGACCTTTTGCCACATTTCAGGCTTCAAACACGCCCAATTTTTCAGTTTTTGATTTGTTAAAAAGTTTGAAATATCCAATAAATGTTGTTCCACTTCATGATTGTGTGCCACTTGTTGTTGATTCTTCACAAAAAAATACAGTTTTATATCTTTATGTTTGAAGACTGAAATGTGGCAAAAGGTCGCAAAGTTCAAGGGGGCCGAATACTTTCGCAAGGCACTGTATAACCCCCGTCTGTCTGTATCTCTGTCTCTCTCTTCATTCACCTGAGCCTATAACACTGTATGCCAAAACCTTTACACATCTACACACACTGACTCCCTCAAATCACTCACAAACACACGTGGTCCATTCAAAACATGTCCCTTTCCAGTGTTCGCACACACGTGTGTGTTTGCCTTACCTTTATTACCTTACAAAAAAGTATATGTTGTGGCAAATTTGCTGCAAACTAAATAGTGTGCCACAAAAAAATGTTTGCCATTAGTTATGAATCTGCGGCAACCATTGGCAACAATAATATTTATTGCCACTGGTGGCAAACAGTTTGTAAGTTTTTTTTTTTAAAGTAATCTGTGGCAACAAAATCTATTCCCACTAGTGGAAAACAGTTTACGAGAAGCCATTTCTGGTGAAAACATGTGTTCAAAGACCAGTAACTGTTGACAACCAGTCAGGTGGGGAAGAAAATCAGTTGCAAATGCAAACAAAGTGATCTAGCTAGCTAAATACCTAACTTAATAATTACACTTCACAATACACTTTAAAATCATGTTAGCTAATGGATGGTGGTTAGCAATGTCATTTTTCATGGGATAGAGTGAAACACATTTTGTTGCTATAGCAGTTTCAAACTGTCAGCACCACTAACTGGTTAGCTAGCTAGCGGCTAGTGCGTAGCTAACGTTAGCTATGATATTTTTCACAATTGATGTGATAGCTAGCTAGCTAACTAATGATCAAATCATATTGTATTTGTCACATGCGCCGAATACAACAGGTGAAATGCTTACGTCAAGCCCTTAACCAACAATGCTGTTTTACGAAAAATACCCCCAAAAACTAACAAATAATTAAAGAGCAGCAGAAAAATAACAATAGCGAGGCTATATACAGGGGATACCTGTACAGAGTCAATGTGTGGGGGCACCGGTTATAGTCGAGGTAATTGAAGTAATATATACATGTGGGTAGAGGTATTAAAGTGACTTATCATAGATAATAACAGAGAGTAGCAGCAGCGTAAAGGGGTGGGGGGCAATGCAAATACTCTGGGTAGCCATTAAATGTCCAGTAGTCATAAGGCTTGGGGGTAGAAGCTGTTTAGAAGCCTCTTGGACCTAGACTTGGCGTTCCAGTACCGCTTGTCGTGCGGTAGCAGAGAGAACAGTCTATGTCTAGGGTGACTGGAGTCTGACAATTTGTAGGGCCTTCCTCTGACACCACATGGCATAGAGGTCCTGGATTGCAGGAAGCTTGGCCCCAGTAATATACTGGGCCATACGCACTACCCTCTGTAGTGTCTTGCGGTCAGAGGCCGAGCAGTTGCCATACCAGGCAGGATGAAAGAAATAAAAGCTGAAATAAAACTCTACTATTATTCTGACATTTCACATTCTTAAAATAAAATTGTGATCCTAACTGACCTAAGACAGGGAATTTTACTAGGATTAAATGTCAGGAATTGTGAAAAACTGCATTTAAATGTATTTGGCTAAGGTGTATGTAAACTTCTGACATCAACTGTATTATTTTCCTAAATATTAGGCATAACTAGGGCTGTGTCGGTCATGAAATTTCGTCAGCCGGTGATTGTAAGCAAATAACTGTCGGTTATTAATTAACAAACACATTTAGCATCCCCTGGCTTCCACACATCCACTGATACAGACCTTTGGAACATCTACATTTTTATAAAGCCTAATAAATCCATGTAATATAGCCTACACCTTCACAATAAATCCATTATTTGTTTTAGACAGGCCTAAAGAGCACGATATGAAGAAAATGTAGTCTATTTCAGAACAGAATAGCTTACTTTCAGTTGTCCTTATGTTAGGTCCTGTCGTTGGTTTCATGACTATTTAAAGGATAGAAGTCAGGCTGTTAGAGTCGATGGAATCCAGTCGGAGCCATTGGAGTTGGTTAAAGGGGTCCCACAAGGTTCTATATTTGGTCCATTACTGTTCACGCTCTACATAAACAATATCAGTGATGAGATAAGAAAGTGTCAAATTCATTTATATGCTGATGACACTTACGTATGTACTCTATCGCTTCAGCGGCTGACCAAGCATTATCATTATTGGAGACCAATTTTAAGATATTACAAGGGTCTTTCATACAGCTTTTATACAGCTGAAACTAGTTTTAAATGCAAAGAAAACACATTTTATGATTTTTAATAGGTTCAAAAAGTTGGTTGAAAATACACTTGCACTTACGAGCTTAGATGGTTCTCAAATTAATCAGGTCTCTGCATATAAATACTTAGGGATATGGTTGGATGATGAACTGTCTTTTAAAATGCATATTGATGAACTTTGTAAATGGCTAAAAATCAAGCTAGGCTTCCTCAATAGAAACAGGACATGTTTGTCCTCTACAAATAGAAGACAAATTGTGCAAACTACTTTTATGTCTGTTATAGATTATGGGGCTATTATTTACATGCATGCTACGGCATCAACACTTAAATCGCTGCATGCTACTTATCATTGCACACTTAGGTTTATTATTACGGGTGCTAGCTACAGAACTCACCACTGTGTTTTATATCAAAATGTGGGTTGGACTTCGCTGTCCGTGAGACGAGAACAACATGCTCTCGTGTTTGTCTATAAAGCACTTCTGAATAAGCTACCTTCTTATTTATCATCACTCATCAATATTAGAATTAGAATTCCTAAAACCTGGTCGCAAGCATGGATTACACTCAAGGCCCATGCGATTTCCACAGAGTTGGGTATGACTGCCTTTTCCTGTTACGCTCCTTGCCTATGGAATAACCTGCAGACTAAACTTAAACTTGAGACTCTTGTCCCCCTGTCGCCCATTTTAAATATTTATTGGAGCATTTTTATTTTTGAATTGGGGCGGCAGAGTAGACTAGTGGTTGAAGCGTTGGACTAGCAGCCGAAAGGTTGCAAATTTAAATCCCCGAGCTGACAAGGTACAAATCAAGGTACAAATCTGTCGTTATGCCCCTGAACAGGCAGTTAACCCACTGTTCCTAGGCCATCATTGAAAATAAGAATTTGTTCTTAACTGACTTGCCTAGTTAAATAAAGGTTACATTTATATATTTTATATTATTTTTTATTGCTTGTAACTGTTTCGGGTAATGCAAGTTCTTGTGCTGTTAGTAGAATAACCTGTTAGGGGAATAACCTGTTAGTAGAATAAACTGTTTGTAGAATAACCTGTGTGTAAATGTAACAATCTGTTGCTGTATTTTTTTGTGTTATCTGTGATGGTTTTGTTTGTCTTGTGTAGTTTCTTAATCATTGTACCTAAACTCTATGTAAACATGTATACGCAGGGCCCAGCTGTAAAAGAGACCTTGGTCTCAGTCTGTGTTCCTTGTTGAAATAAAAGTAGAATAATAATAATCTGGCTATGCCAAATGGCTGTGGGCTACATTAGTTAATTTAGCAGAAAGGATTTGCTTAGAATTCCGTGGCATTATTTTATAGTATGAAGAATACAAAATGAACAAAGCTGAATTAAATAGAAAGGATCTTTTCTCCAAACAATGAGAAATTGCGTACATATGGCTATTCTGTGTTGAGTGGATAACAAAGAAATGGGTATCATTAATTTAGAGTTATTAATGTAACTTTAGTTGTTCCATAAACATTAGGATACATGTTTAGATGTTTAATACATTGTAAGGCTGCATGATGCAACTCTAATGATGATGAGAAAAAAGTTGCTTGAAAAGGCATGAGCTCTGCTTTGTTTTTTTGCGCAGGCTGTACACACTACATCGGTAACTCATTCACAATTTAATGCCTAGAATTTCACGGCGGTATCCCCTTTGTGTGGCCGTAATGCACCCTAAAAAAAGCCATGCCTTTTACGGCCAGTGGACATTGTGCCCTTCTCCCAGAGTGCTGAGCGCTCCGAATTTTTACATTTTTTTTTTTAACCTTTATTTTACTAGGCAAGTCAGTTAAGAACAAATTATTATTTTCAATGATGGCCTAGGAACAGTCGGTTAACTGCCTGTTCAGGGGTAGAACGACAGATTTGTACCTTGTCAGCTCGGGGGAATTGAACTTGCAACCTTTCGGTTACTGGTCCAACGAATCACTGCTCACTTACATCACTCTCCATCATATGATCGGGTGTTTCTCACAGGGTACAAGTGAAGACAGACACATCGGGTACGCAACTGTGCGTGTCCTTATCCAATTCTGAGGTGCATATTGAAGATATTTGAATAACTGTCCAGATTTACTTTTCGTCAGCCAACAAGATGAGTAGGCCTAACAAACAGCAAAAGCACTAGCCTATGTCAATCAACTATCCCCATCGTACAAAAGATTGAAACATTCTGTTTCACGGAAATATGGCACCCTGGGATATGTTGTCGGAGTCGATACAGCCACAGGATTCTTCATAGGTCGCGCCGACAGAAATAAAAATCTCAAATTCATTGCCCACATTAATAAATGGATCAGTAGTCACTTTAATAATGTCACTTTAATAAAGATGTTTACATACTCATCTTATGTGTATATACTGTATTTTATACTCTATTGCATCTTGCCTATGCCACGCTCGGTTATCGCACATCCATATATTTATTTATATGTACATATTAATTTCCATCCCTTTAGATTTGTGTGTATTAGGTAGTTGTTGTGGAATTGTAAGATTACTTGTTAGATATTACTGCACTGTCGGAACTAGATCACAAGCTACACCCGCGTTAACATCTGCTAACCATGTGTATGTGACCAATACAATTTGATTTGATTTGATTAGGCAAAAGGAATGGCAAATAAGTCTGGCTGCACAACCAATTGGCAAACGTACTGCAAATTTAGAAATCATGTGACTAAATGAAATAAAAAGAAAAGGAAACGACACTATAAAACAAAGGTAAATGACGATGGATGAGAGTAAAAAGTTTTGGAGCACCTTCAATGACATTTTGGGAAAAAAGGCAAACTCAGCTCCATCATTCATTGAATCAGATGGCTCATTCATAACAAAAGTGACTGATATAACTACTTTAATGATTTTTCCATTGGCAAGATTAGCAAATTTAGGGATGACATGCCAGCAACAAATGCTGACACTACACATCCAAGTATATCTGACCAAATTATGAAAGACAATCATTTTAATTTTGAATGTAAAGTGAGTGTGGAAGAGGTTAAAAAAGTATTGTTGTCTACCAATAATGACAAGCCACCAAAGTCTGACAACTTGGATGGAAAATTACTGAGGATATTTGCTATATATTCAATTTAAGCCTACTAGAAAGTGTGTGCTCTCAGGCCTGGAGGGAAGAAAAAGTCATTCCACTACCTAAGAATAGTAAAGCCCCCTTTACTGGCTCAAATAGTCAACGAATCAGCTTGTTACCAACCCGTAGTAAAGTTTTAGAAAAAATTGTATTTGACCAGATACGAAAGTATTCACGCCCTTGGCATTTTTCCTATTTTGTTGCCTTACAACCTCTTTTTTTTATCATTTGATTTACACAACATGCCTACCACTTTGAAGATGCAAAATATTTTTCATTGTGAAACAGACAAGAAATAAGACAAAAAAAGCAGAAAACTTGAGCATGTATAACTATTCACTCCCCCAAAGTCAATACTTTGTAGAAGAATCTTTACCGCAATTACAGCTGCAAGTCTCTTGGGGTATGTCTCCATAAGCTTAGCACATCTAGCCACTGGGATTTTTGCCCATTCTTCAAGGCAAAACTGCTCCAGCTCCTTCAAGTTGGATGGGTTCCGCTGGTGTACAGCAAATCTTTAAGTCATACCACAGATTCTCAATTGGATTGAGGTCTGGGCTTTGACTAGGCCATTCCAAGACATTTAATTTTTTTCATTGTCCTGTTGGAAGGTGAACCTCCGTCCCAGTCTCAAATCTCTGGAAGACAAACCGGTTTCCCTCAAGAATTTCCCTGTATTTAGCGCCATCCATCATTCCTTCAATTCTGACCAGTTTCCCAGTCCCTGCCAATGAAAAACACCCCCACAGCCTAATGTTGCCACTACCATGCTTCACTGTGGGGATAGTGTTCTCAGGGTGATGAGAGGTGTTGGGTTTGCCCCAGACATAGCGTTTTCCTTGATGGCCAAAAAGCTCAATTTCAGTCTCATCTGACCAGAGTACCTTCTTCCAAATGTTTGGGGAGTCTCCCACATGCCTTTTTTTTCTTTAATCAATGGCTTTAATCAATGCACACATGGACTTTATTTAACTAATTATGTGACTTATGAAGATAATTGGTTGCACCAGATCTTATTTAAGGCATCATAGCAAAGGGGGTTAATACATATGCACGTACCACTTTTCCGTTTTACATTATTTTCATTTCACTTTTGCAAAGCACTGTACAATGCTATTTTACAGTACACAAATTGACAAGGCTTTCCTTTCCGCACCCTTATAGGGAAGTACAATCAACAAGCACAGCACTTAGACAAATGACTGATGATTGACAGAGAAATTGATGATAAAAAGATTGTGGGGGGCTGTTTTGTTAGACTTTAGTGTAGCTTTTGACATTATTGATCAAAATCTGTTGGTGGAAAAACGTATATGTTATGGCTTTACACCCCCTGCTACATTGCGGATAAAGAGTTCCCTGTCTAACAGAACACAGAGGGTGTTCTTTAATGGAAGCCCCTCCAATATAATCCAGATAGAATCAGGAATTCCCCAGGGCAGCTGTATAGGCCCCTTACTTTTTTCAATCTTTACTAACAACATGCCACTATAAGTAAAGCCAGTGTGTCTATGTATGCGGATGACTAGCGACTATACACGTCAGCTACTACAGAAACTGAAATGACTGCAATACTTAACAAAGAGCTGCAGTTAGTTTCAGAATGGGTGGCAAGGAATAAATTAGTCCTAAATATTTCAAAAACTAAAAGCATTGTATTTGGGACAAATCATTCACTAAACCCTCCATCTCAACTAAATATTCTAATAAATAATGTGGAAATTGAGCAAGTTGAGGTGACTGAACTGCTTGGATTGTAAACGGTCATGGTCAAAATATATTGATACAAGAGTAACTAAGATGATGAGAAGTCTGTCCATAATTAAGCACTGCTCTACCATTTTAACAGCACGATCAACAAGGCAGTTCCTACAGGCTCTAGTTTTGTCACACCTGGACAACTGTTCAGTCGTGTGGTCAGGTGCCACAAAAGAGGGACTTAGGAAAATTGCAATTGGCTCAGAACGCAGCAGCATGGGCCTCCCGGGTGGCACAGTGGTCTAAGGCACTAGCTGTGCCACCAGAGACTCTGGTTTCGAGCCCAGGCTCTGTCGCACCCGGCCACGACCGGGAGGTCCATGGGGCGACACACAATTGGCCTAGCGTCGTCCGGGTTAGGGAGGGTTTGGCTGGTAGGGATATCCTTGTCTCATCGCGCACTAGCGACTCCTGTGGCAGGCCGGTGCACACTAACTAGGTCGCCAGGTGCACAGTGTTTCCTCCGACACATTGGTGCAGCTGGCTTCTGGGTTGAATGCGCACTGTGTTAAGAAGCAGTGCTTGGTTGGGTTGTGTTTCGGAGGACGCATGACTTTCGACCTTTGTCTCTCCCGAACCCGTACGGGAGTTGTAGCGATGAGACAAGATAGTAACTACTAACAATTGGATACCACAAAGTTGGGGAGAAAAAGGGGGTAAAAAAAAGAACAGGGCTGCACAGCCTTTGGATGTACAATAACATTAATAATATGCTAATCTCATGTTAATCTCTCCTGGCTCAAAGTAGAGGAGTGACTGACTTCATCACTACTTGTATTTCTGAGAGGTATTGACTTGTTGGAAGCACAGAGCTGTCTGTTTAAATGACTAGCACACAGCTCAGACACCCATGCATACCCCACAAGACATGCCACCTGAGGTCTCTTCACAGAACAGACTATGGGAGGCGCACAGTACTACATAGAGCTATGACTACATGGAACTCTATTCCACATCAGGTAACTGATGCAAGCAGTGGAATCAGATTTTTTAAAACAGACAAAAATACACTTTATGGAACAGCGGGGTCTGTGAAGCAACACAAACATCGGCGCAATTTTAACATTTAATCATAGTAAAAATGCTGTCTTAGGTCAGTTAGGATCATCACTTTATTTAAGAATGTGAAATGTCAGAATAATAGATTTCTTTCATCACATTCCCAGTGGGCCAGAAGTTTACATACACTCAATTAGTATTTGGTAGCATTGCCTTTAAATTGTTTAATTTGGGTCAAACATTTTGGGTAGCCTTCCACAAGCTTCCCACAATAAGTTGGATGAATTTTGGCTCATTCCTCATGACAGAGCTGATGTAACTGAGTCAGGTTTGGAGGCCTCCTTGCTTACACACGCTTTTTCATTTCTGCCCACACATTTTCTATGGGATTGAGGTCAGGGCTTTGTGATGGCCACTCCAATACCTTGACTTTGATTTCCTTAAGCAATTTTGCCACAACTTTGGCAGTATGCTTAGGGCCATTGTTCATTTGGAAGACCCATTTGCGACCAAGCTTTAACTTCCTGACTGATGTCTTGAGATGTTGCATCAATATATCCACATAATTTCCCTACCTCATGATGCCATCTATTTTGTGATGTGCATCAGTCCTTCCTGCAGCAAAGCACCCCCACAACATGACGCTGCCACCCCCGTGCTTCACGGTTGCGATGGGGTTCTTTGGCTTGCAAGCCTCCCCCTTTTTCCTCCAAACATAACGATGGTCATTATGATCAAACAGTTCTATTTTTGTTTCATCAGAGGACATTTCTCCAAAAAGTATGATCTTTTTCCCCATGTGCAGTTGCAAACCGTAGTCTGGATTTTTTTAATGGCGGTTTTGTAGCTGTGGCTTCTTCCTTGCTGAGCAGCCTTTCAGGTTATGTCGATATAGGACTCATTTTACTGTGGATATAGATACTTTTGTACCCGTTTCCTCCATTATCTTCACAGGGTCCTTTTGTTGTTGTTCTGGGATTGATTTGCACTTTTCGCACCAAAGTACGTTCATCTCCATGAGACAGAACGTGTCTCCTTCATGAGTGGTATGACGCTGTGTGGTCCCATGGTGTTTGTACTTGCATACTATTGTTTGTACAGATGAACATGGTACCTTCTAAGTATTTGGACATTTCTCCCAAGGATGAACCAGACTTGTGGACGTCTATAATATTTTTCTGAGGTCTTGCCTGATTTCTTTTGATTTTCCCATGATGTCAAGCGAAGGCAAACTGAGTTTGAAGTTAGGTCTTGAAATACATCCACAGGTACACCTCCAATTGACTCAAATTATGTCAATTAGCCTATCAGAAGCTTCTAAAGCCATGACATCATTATCTGGAATTTTCCAAGCTGTTTAAAGGCACAGTAAACTTAGTGTATGTAAACTTTTGAACCACTGAAATTGTGATACAGTGCATTATAAGTTAAATAATCTGTCTGTAAATAATTTTTGGAAAAATAACTTGTGTCATGCACAAAGTAGATGTCCTAACCAATTTGCCAAAACTATAGTTTGTTAACAAGAAATTTGTGGAGTGGTTGAAAAACGAGTTTTAATGACTCCAACCTAAGTGTATGTAAACCTCCGACTTCAACTGTACATCGAAATGTTGTTAATACACAAAGTAAGCAAAAAACGTATCTAATTTGCATATTCATAATGAGTTTGCAGCAAAATTGGCACGACAAAACACATTTTTACGTGAAAATATGAGATTGTTCAGCAAATTGGCCAAAGAATTGCCACAAATGTCTGACAGAAGTCTGTTTTTTTTCGGTAAGGGTTAGCATTCCTACACATGTCCCTCCGAGCAGGGTGTATGATGAAATGAGAGCAGGCGTGTGATAGTTTGTGATAATTTTATTCCATTGAAATTTTTATTCTTCATTTTTTAAACTTATTTGTATTCTTATTGTTGTCACATAGTTGAGAGGTTTAAGTAAGCATTTAATTGCACCGGGTACACCATGTGTATATGAAAAATAAACTTGATTCTATTTTGGATTCTATTTTGATATCAATGAAGAGAGAATGACGGAAGGTACACATGAGAGGACACAACCGAGGATTGGTGCCATGGAGGGATGGTTAAAATATGTCGGCTGGTTCTATGGTCTGTAGAGAAACTACAGGGGAGTTCTCTTACCAATAACTTAAGAGTACTGTCTGCATACCTGTCAATAACACTTAAGCAATTCATGTTTTCAATAGGTCTAACTTGATAAAAATATGTCTCAATTGGGCTAACCTGAATAGGATTTGATAGGTTTGAAGCAGTTGGATAGATTTACTTAAAATCTACAGGTATTTTTGTATCTCTGCAGAGGTCTCTGGCCACACTGGTTAACATTACATTATTTCTCTCAGGGCATGCTGTTGTGTCCTACTGTACCTCTCCAGATCCTCTGCGTCTGCCCGGTTCTGCCTTCCCGATACCAAACTTTGACTTCAGAGAGCGGGAGCGGGCAATGACCATCTCCACCGCAATCAGCTGGCTGATCACATCCTGTTGGAGACAAATAGTCACTTAGCACTGGGGTGGGTGGTAGGGGTTTGGGGTGCAGGATTGGAAAGGCATATCAACTTCAGGTGGACAGATCTTTGCCACTCACCTCCAGTTTCTTGTAGTCTGGGCTGGGGTGGCGCAGCAGCTTACCGGCATGAGAGGTGGCCAGTTGGATGGCCTTTCTTGCAGATAGGATGTCCTCTTCGGACTCTGGACAGGATGGAGAGAATGAGAGAATGAGAGAGAGTGACCGAAAAAGAGAGAGGAAGATGGACATGGGGAAAGAGGGAGAGAGATATTCAGCAGCTGTCACCCACCCTCCTCCTTTTCCTTGAGGATGGCAGCGTGGAGGATGCAAGGCAGGGGATGGCAGGTCAGGTCTGCTGGCTTCTGTACTGCCAAGTAGTGCAGCACCTAGGGGAGAGGAGGGATATAGAAAACAAACACTCTCTCGCTTACAGCCATTATGATTGCAGAGGTTGTCAGGGCAAGGTACTTGACATTTCAAAAGGCATTGCTCTTTTATGTAACTGGTTCACCGGCTTCTTTTGACGTATAGAGGCTGCCTGCCATATAAATGCAACTGACCCATTGCTAATCCCAGCTCCATAATTACGGACAACTAATCGCAGCTCTTGAATGGATAGCAACTGTCATGGAGTCCAACACCTCGGACAAGCTCACGTTTGAAACACATCGAAGTCATTACAAAAATGAAGAGTTTTCATCCAAAAACAAATTGTTTGAATGGCTAAATAATTGAACAGTGCAACAGGGGTACTTCCTGCTGTTGTTTAAAATGCAGAGCCTATACTTTTGTTATATTGTTTGCTAGGTCTTGACCACCCAATGTTGCTAATGCTAGCTAGCCAGTTAATATAACTAGCTTTTTCAAAATGTTAGCTAGCTAGCAATTTTGTCATGTTATGAATACAACTCTAGTCTGCTGTCGACCTCAGAATACGATTTCAGAGCACTAGTTAGATCCAAAAGTGGTTAGTAACTTTGGCTGCATGCTGACTGCATTCAGAGCCATCCAGTGGCTAGCCACACTTTAACCTTCATTTTACCAGGTTCCCGTGAAGCAATTGTAATGACAATGTTGTGTCTTTGGCTATGCCGGATTAAGTGACATGACATGCTATTCTATAAAATAATTTCTCTGTAATTAATATTACCTGATTGAGCTAATCATGTAAATGTAATTAAATAGAAAGTCGGGGCAACACAAAATAATATTTATAGAGCAGTTATCTTCCGAATAAACTCTTAAAGACCTAGTCATATTTTACATAAATAGCAGTCAATGTTAATCATCACCTTATTATTTCAGTTTCATCTGAAAGTTGTATATTCTTGGATATCTTCACAAACCCTAGCTAACAAGTTGAATCAGCAATACAAAATTGGGTTTAATGATTTATTTACTAAATACCTAACTAATCACACAGAATTACATATACACAGAATTAATCATACCTTGATTACAAAAGGAAAACGTCCCTAGCGGGCGGAACAGATATGACAAAGAAAAGGGGGCTGGGTTTCAGTGAAAGAGCGGGAAGACTTGAGGAACAAAGGGAGAAGCGATGTCTCCATTGTAAATACAGTATCTTATGCATTCTAAATTACCGCTCATTTGGAAAAGGAAAATGCAATAAATATTTACTCTGAGCTGCGCTTCAGTAGGTTGGTGGTAGATGGAAGGCCTTTGAAGAATGTATCTGCTGGTAAATTGGATACGTTGTAGTAACGTCGTTGTGTGGTAGACGGGATACTCTGTCTGTTCTTTCCTAGCCCACGTTTGCAGCTGCTGTTGCTAACTCAACGGCTAGGAGGTATCACTTCTGCAGTGAATAAGAGTTCAAAGTTCATACCATTCGCAACCAAAGCTCACGCTGAGGTTGGCTTCATTCTGTAGTTATTATCTGAACCATTCTGACATCGGTCTGTCGTCCTCACATCCTCGAAACAGCAGGTTACATTTTCGTCAAAGCTTTATATAGTGGAGTGAGAAGGATGTGTTTGAAAAGTTTTATAACACATGTCTCTTCACAGGGGCGGGCCACTGATGAGCAGAGCCCTAACCTTATGAAAACCCAAATCTCTCATTTGGTAGCTAAAATTACATTTAATCTTTTCACCAATAATTTTATATTCAAACATTTAAATTGAACAACAATTCCATGTGAATCCGATAACTACAATGTGCAGATTTTCCACTGTAGAGTTTATGGGGGGGGAGAGTTATTTATGACTGTCATAAACCTACCCCCAGGCCAACGTCATGACAACAGTCCATTATAACATACCAGAGCATCTCACTTTTTCCCTAAATCTCATTTAAATTATACAATTGAACTACGACGTTGTCTTGTCACCAGTCTGAAGTTTAGCCTTATCTAATGTCGTACAGTTATAATTAGGACCTTTTATTATCTGTTTTAACAAACCTAGTTTATTTTTGTACTTAAGAATTGTATATCGTTTTTTCCTGGGGTGGTTTTCATATAAGCCCCTGTGCTTCCAGCCACACATGCACACCGTTTATATATTTATTTGTTTCGCGGTTCATCAATTGTTTTTCTTTCGCGCAAATAAATTAAACAACATTTTTATTCAAACAAAAAGTAGTCTGTATTTAATTTCATTATGTATTAAAACCACAGGATTTCGTCAGTGGTTAGAAGGGAGAATTGGGCTTCCCGGGAAAATGTTGTCTTAGGTTGCAACAGTAAAAAAGGGAGGCGGGGCTTGGCGAAGGGTCAAATGTGTTGGTTAGAGGCAACTCTGCATTTTAAGGATACTGCTCTTAATCCAACGCAGGGTCATTCGTTATTTATTTGTGTGAGTCAGTGACGAGATTCCAGAAACGCAATTTGATTTGGTATACCCTAATGACACACAACCCGTCAGGCTCTTTTGCACTGGGATAGAACAAACGGCACAGCGCAGCACTCAAAAGGATGTCGCAGAGTGACGACCTTGTGGTGATGATCTTGACTGCAATCAGAGGAGTGTGGAATATAGAAGCAGTCCTGTCGTCTACCTACCTAAGAGGACACCTTTAGTGGAGCAGCAACAAAAATGTCAATCAGAAAATGAATTCCAAACGAAGTCGGTGCACCTGGAGTTTACCCAAAAGAGCCGGCTGGCTGGCGGCAGACGGATGAAGGACGCAGTGCTATAGGCTTGATGATGACCGACCTTCCAAGGCCCAGCAAGGTTCCCCTGAACTCAGTTTAAACTCTCAGCGAGGGTACCCGTGGCAGGGAGGGGTGGGACACCTGTGTGTGTGTGTGTGTGTGTGTGTGTGTGTGTGTGTCTCATAGCAGGGACACCTTGTGTTCTGACCTACTTCTACCAGCGCTGCGTGGTGATTGGCTGAAACAGGGACAAACAGGCAGAGTGTGTAGTGAACCTGGGAGGGGTCAGTTCTCTGAGCTGGCAGCCCTGAGCTTCAGGACAGGCGGAGCTGACATTCACTGAGTCTCAGTCGAGCAGCTCAAAATGGAAAAGTATTACCTGTCACAGTCAGAAGCCTTTTTCACAGAGTGAC
Source organism: Oncorhynchus gorbuscha (assembly GCF_021184085.1). Taxonomy (NCBI): domain Eukaryota; kingdom Metazoa; phylum Chordata; class Actinopteri; order Salmoniformes; family Salmonidae; genus Oncorhynchus; species Oncorhynchus gorbuscha. Next base: position 107,272,998 of record NC_060173.1, on the reverse strand, counting down.
ATAAAAAGATGATTGCCCCTAAAAAAAAAACAAATCCCTTTGAAAAAATGGCCTGTGGCATCAATATGAGTCAGAAACATTTATTCTAGTGTAAAAATGTACTACAAAGTCAGTCAGTTTTGTCTAAAACGGAATTTGTAACCTGAGTGCATCACAATGAGTACATGAAGGTTGGGTTTGGATTACAGTTATGTCAGCAATTCATGCCCCTTTTTGCCTATTAACACGTGGTGGCACTGAGCTTTCTGGGAAAAGACTAGGTGAGTTCGCTTTGCATGGCCCAGTGATAGTCTAGTATCATAGCAGCATAGCCAATGATACGGTGACGTAACTAGTTAAATACATAGCCTCTACGTAACACGTTATGTAAGAAGAAGATTTGCATAGCTAACGTTGCACCTGAAGACAAGTTTGATTCCTGATGTCAGCTAACTAGCTTATAATCAATCAAACCCGATGACATGCTTGATGCACGCTACCAGCTTTCATTCAATAATGTTTCAACACGAACTGGCTGACCATGGTCCTTGTTTGTTGTGATTGAATGGCAAAGACACACCCAAGAAACACCCGCATCAAACCACACCCCCAAGACAACCCTTGTTTGCCTTCTGTCATGGCCGCTAGCATTTCTTAATGAGCTTTGATGGAAAAACAAGGCCAAATCAGGAAGTGCAGTTGACGTTTAAATCATAGTCAGTGATTGACAATGCACAATGGCTTTGGATAGAAGCTGCCCTTAGGCACAGCTCATCCTACCCAAACCCTAACCTTGGGGGGGGGAAGAATCCAAACTGAACTTATCCTACCTAAACCCTAACCTTGGGGGGGGAAAAAAATCCAAACCGAACTTATCCTACCTAAACCCTAACCTTGGGGGGGGGGGGGGGGATCCAAACTGAACTTATCCTACCCAAACCCTAACCTTGGGGGGGGGGGATTCCATACCTTCTGAGCTTCCTTGGTGTCGTCAAACAGGCGAGCAGGGGTGGTCTGCGAGCAGGGGTGGTCTTGGCTGTGGCCCACACCTCCATCCACATGTTCCCCGGGATCTTCATCCTGGCACTCAGGTCACCCCTGCCCACCGTCTCCCCGCTCTCGTCCACCACCTCCTCCTCAAAGTAGTCCCTGGGGGAGTACCACCGCACAAAGTCTCATCCAGGGTACAGCCCGGATTCGATGCCTGACACAGAATCAGACACAGGCAGGCATGTCAATGTTTCATTATGTTTCTGAGCTCTACACAGTCAATCAGTGCCTTCAGAAAGTATTCATACCCCTAGACGTATTCCATATTATTGTTGGGTTACAGCCTGAATTCAAAATGGATTAAATATTTGTTTTCTTCTTACCCATCTACACACAATAACCATAATGACAAAGTGAAAACATGTTTTTTGAAATGTAATGCACATTTACTGAAAATGAAATCCAGAAACATCTCATTTATATAAGTTTTCACACCCCAGAGTCATTACTTTGTAGAAGAACCTTTGGCAGCGATTACAGCTGTCAGTCTTACTGGGTAAGTCTCTAAGAGCTTTGGATTGTGCAACATTTGCCCATTATATTCTTCACAATTCTTCAAGCTCTGTCAAATTGGTGGTTGATCATTGCTAGACAACCAATTCTTAGGTCTTGCCTTAGATTTTTAAGTAGATTTAAGTCAAAACTGTAACTCGGCCACTCAGTAACATTCACTGTGTTCTTGGTAAGCAAATACAGTGTAGATTTGGACTTGTGTTTTAGGTTATTGTCCTGCTGAAAGGTTAATTCATCTCTGTGTCTGATGAAAAAGCAGATAACCAGGTTTTTATCCTGAAAAACTCTCTAGTCCTTAACGATTACAAGCATACCCATAACATGATGCAGCCACCACTATGCTTGAAAATATGGAAAGTGGTACTCCGTAATGTGTTTTAATGCCCATGCAACTTATGTGACTTTTTAGGATACTTATTGAGTCAAGACATTTCCGGTTTTTACTTTGTATTAGTTTGTCAAATTCTAAAAACATAATTCCACTTTGGCATTATGGGGAATTGTGTGTAGGCCAGTGACACAAAATCTCAACTTAATCCATTTTAAAATCAGACTGTAACACAACAAAATGTGGAACAAGTCAAGCGGTGTGAATCCTTTCTGAAGTCACTATAAGTTTGGTACAGAGGAGACCACTCAATCTCAGTGAAGCAACAGTAGATGGATTGATGACAATGAGGCTAAAGCATGAATAACTGAGACAGGAGCTCTCCTCAGTAGCCTGGGGGCCCAGGACAGGACAAACAGAGACACAGACAGACAGGAGCTCTCCTCAGTAGCCTGGGGGCCCAGGACAGGACAAACAGAGACACAGACAGACAGGCGCTCTCCTCAGTAGCCTGGGGGCCCAGGACAGGACAAACAGAGACACAGACAGACAGGAGCTCTCCTCAGTAGCCTGGGGGCACAGGCCAGGACAAACAGAGACACAGACAGACAGGAGCGCTCCTCAGTAGCCTGGGGGCCCAGGACAGGACAAACAGAGACACAGACAGACAGGAGCTCTCCTCAGAAGCCTGGGGGCCCAGGACAGGACAAACAGAGACACAGACAGACAGGAGCGCTCCTCAGTAGCCTGGGGGCCCAGGACAGGACAAACAGAGACACAGACAGACAGGAGGCTTCTCCTCTGCTGCTGTCCCCCTGCGGAAGAAGTGCGTGTCTGTGTTTGTGTGTGCATGTGACGCGTGTGTGTTTGTATACATGTGTCCGCGTGTGTGTGCACAACACACTGAGTTGAGGAGGGGGCTGGTATGTGCTGCATGGCTGTCATATTACCCACCATTCATCAGTGGTCCATCCTCCCTGCTCTGCACCGGCAGGGACCGGGATAATTAAAGCTAAAATGCCAGATTATGCTTGGCTAAGCACAATTGCACACAGAGCCGGTTGGCCCCGGCCCCGAGACAGCTCACACTAAATTTAGAGGCCATTCTAACTCAACTAATCGCTATACCTGAGTACACAACATTCTTCTTCCTCTAGTTTATCACCTCGCTCCCTCCCTCCCTCTCTTGTCAGCTGTTGTTGGAGCTCAGAGAGGACAGAAGAAGAAGAGGTTGAGAAGAACATACTCCAAAGTAGAGCATTTAGTGGGCCAGTTAAAAACAGACTGGGGTAATGCGACAAAAAGTTGCGACTGTGCCCCTCCGACGGAACACTATTTGTCAGCGTTTGTTACCGTTGGGAACAAAGGGTGTGGAGCCGGAAGTCCCATCAGAGACGTTTAAAGATGGTGACCTGATGTTCCGAACCTCTTGGGTCCAACAGCAAGTTACCAGGTGAGGCTGAATGCTACTCAGCAGAAAAATGTGGTATGGTGACAACAGAGATTAATTCAGCTTGTTTTGGCCTGTTTCTATAACTTTAAGGGAGCTATTAAATGTAACTTGGCTAAATTAATTCAAGATGCATACATAGTGGGATTGTAAAGAGCTGTTTTGTAGAGTTGTCCTCATGACAAAGGAAGGAAATTGACTTTAATCTTCAAAAGCATTTTCAGTACCAGTCAAAAGTTTGGACACACCTACTCATTCAAGGGTTTAGTGAATAGTGAAGACATCAAAACTATGAAATAACACATATGGAATCATGTAGTAACCAAAAAAAGTGTTAAACAAATCAAAAAATATTTTATGAGTAGGCACCCTTTGCCTTGATGATAGATTTGCACACTCTTGGCATTCTCTCAACAAACTTCATGAGGAATGCTTTCCCAAACGTCTTGAAGGAGTTCCCACATATACTGAGAACTTGTTGGCTGGTTTTCCTTCACTATGCGGTCCAACTAATCCCAAACAATCTCAATTGGGTTGAGGTTTGCTGATTATGGAGGCCAGGTTATCCGATGCAGCACTCCATCACTTTCCTTCTTGATCAAATAGCCTTTACATAAAACAATTTATAGTCTCACTAAGCATTTATAGTCTCACTAATCACAAACCAGATGAGATGGTGTATCGCTGCAGAATGCTATGGTAGCCATGCTGGTTAAGTGTCACCAGCAAAGCACCCCCACACCATCACACCTCCTCCTCCATGCTTCACGGTGCAAAGGGTAACCACACATGCGTAGATAATTCGTTCACCTACTCTGCGTCTCACAAAGACACAGCGGTTGGAACCAAAAATCTAAAATTCGGGCTCATCAGACCAAAGGACAGATTTCCACCAGTCTAATGTCCATAGCTTGTGTTTCTTGGCCCAAGCAAGTCTCTTCTTCTTATTGGTGTCCTTTAGTAGTGGTTTCTCTGCAGCAATTTGACCATGAATGCCTGATTCACGCAGTCTCCTCTGAACAGTTGATGTTTCAGATGTGTCTGTTACTTGAATACTGTGAAGCATTTATTTGCGCTGCAATTTCTGAGGCTGGTAACTTTAATGAACGTATCCTCTGCAGCAGAGGTAACTCTGGGTCTTCCTTTCCTGTGGCAGTCCTCATGAGAGCCAGTTTCATCATAGCGCTTGATGGTTTTTGAGACTGCACATGAAGAAACGTTCAACGTTCTTAATTTTCCGCATCGACTGACCTTCATGTCTTAAAGAAATGATGGACTGTCATTTCTCTTTGCTTATTTGCTATGTTCTTGACATAATATGGACTTGGTCTTTTACCAAATAGGGCAATATTCTGTATAACACCTCTATCTTGTCACAACATAACTGATTGGCTCAAATGCATGAAGGAAAGAAATTCCACAAATGAACTTTTAACAAGGCACATCTGAAATGCATTCGAGGTGACTACCTCATGAAACTGGTTGAGAGAATGCCAAGAGTGTGCAAACCTGTCATCAAGGCAAAGCGTGGATACTTTGAAGAATCTCAAATATATTTGTATTTGTTTCTCACTTTTTTGGTTACTACATGATTCCATATGTGTCATTTTATAGTTTTGATGTCTTCACTATTATGCTACAATGTAGAAAATAGTAAAAAATTAAGAAAAACCCTTGAATGAGTAGGTGTTTACATTTTTTACTGGTATGTATGTGTTGAGTTTTCTAGGTCCCGTGTGGCTCAGTTGATAGAGCATGGTGCTTGCAATGCCTTCGATTCCCACGGGGTACCAGTATGAAAAAGTACCTAAATGTATACACTCACTAATGCAAGTCGCTCTGTATAAGAGTGCCTAGTAAATTGTAAGATGTATTAATCCTAATACTGTTACTGACATAACATCAACCACTATTATTCAACACTATGGAGGCTTCACATGGAGATACTTCCAAAATGAAATGATTTTAAGTGCATTTAGTACTAAAACAGACATCGCTACAGTACATCAGCTAAATAAGACACACCCAACATAATATCTAATACGAAGCATTTCATTGATATTGATAACACAATTAGCATGCTCTCCACTGTGCCACTGTGAGAGATGAGGGAGATTGTGAGAATCTAATCAAACGCCCCCCCGAGTCTGACACACTGACTGACCGAGAGGTCTGAGACCACTAATAGGCTCCTGTGCCACTCACCCAGTCTGGGTGGCAGTGAATGTGTGTGTTTGTGTGCCTCTCTGTGTGTGTGTGTGTGTGTGTGTGTGTGTGTGTGTGTGTGTGTGTGTGTGTGTGTGTGTGTGTGTGTGTGTGTGTGTGTGTGTGTGTGTGTGTGTGTGTGTGTGTGTGTGTGTGTGTGTGTGTGCGTGTGTGCGTGCGTGCGTGCGTGCGTGCGTGCGTGCGTGCGTGCGTGCGTGTGTGTGTGTGCCAGCGTTAATGTCAGGGTGTGTGTACTCTATTGTCGGTCTAGTTGTCAGTGTGGGTGTGTGAGGAGTTGTCTAGTTGTCAGGGTGTGGGTGTGTGAGTGTCCTCACCTTAAAAGACTCCATGTCTGAGAGCAGACAGGCACTCTGCATGCGAGCGCGGAGGTGGGCACCCTCGGCTGACGTGCCCAGTTTGGCCAACACCTCCGACTGCTCCTCCAGCAGGTCCTCTGTCATGGCTCCCATGGAGTGGGAATGAGAACAGTCAGAGTTTCAGTGTGTTTTAGGGGGTTAAGTGTATGTATGAAGTAGCATGGGTGTGTGTGTTGCTTTTCAAGACACGGAAGCCGGAAACCAACCCTAAACATTTGACTATATGTGCCAGGAAATACAACACAGTACTTATTAGTGTGTGAGTATGACACTAGGTTTGGCCCTGTCAGTTACTCTGAGCAGGACAGAGGACAGACTGACAGCTTGTCAGATTCATTAGGGTGCTGTGGAACACTGGAACACCTGAGGCACCTACAACCCTCTGCCAGAACACCCACAACCCCCTACCAAACCCCCATCAGCCCTGGCTAATGAACACTGCTTCTGTCTGGTAGAGCCATGTCCACAGTCCACAGTCCTGTCTAGTCTCCATGTTCCTAAAGGGCAACTGAACACTGCACAATGTTCTCTAAAGTCTGTCTCGGTTCCACAACTGGTAAGGCAAGTCATGATCACAGCCACTCAGGTTCATAAATCAAATGGTTATTTGAATTAACACAAACTACTGACTGTAGAGGGGGTCGGCCGAACTTGCTTGATGAGTTCCCTTGCTCTTGTGAGTCACACAGAAAACACAGGTTCAATCCCCAGAGAGTTATGCACAAGATTCACTAGTTCAGATAAAGCTGCTATTTCATAGAGAATAAAAAGGAATTCTGATTCTGCACCCTGGCCAGGTCCTACTAATCACCCCAAACAGGCACCCAAAACAATGACAAACAAAAAAAGTCTAAGTACCAAAAACAACCACAAACAGGTACCCCCAAACAACAACAGCATCTAAAACAGTGGCCAAAAACAACCACAAACAGGTACCCCCAAACAACAAAAGCATCTAAAACAGTGGCCAAAAACAACCACAAACAGGTACCCCCAAACAACAACAGCATCTAAAACAGTGGCCAAAAACAACCACAAACAGGTACCCCCAAACAACAACAGCATCTAAAACAGTGGCCAAAAACAACCACAAACAGGTAGCCCCAAACAACAAAAGCATCTAAAACAGTGGCCAAAAACAACCACAAACAGGTACCCCCAAACAACAAAAGCATCTAAAACAGTGGCCAAAAACAACCACAAACAGGTACCCCCCGAACAACAACAGCATCTAAAACAGTGGCCAAAAACAACCACAAACAGGTACCCCCAAACAACAAAAGCATCTAAAACAGTGGCCAAAAACAACCAGACCGCAGATTTTTCACACAGTCGGCCTGGGGATTTGAACCAGCAACCTTTAATTTACTGACCCAACCGCTAGGCTACCAGGCACCCCACTATTATCACATTGTGATTCTTTGTGGTTGTTTTGGGGTACTTTTGGGTTGTTTCGGGTACCTGTTTGTGGTTGTTTTGGGTACTTTTGGGTTGTTTCGGGTACCTGTTTGTGGTTGTTTTGGGTACTTTTGGGTTGTTTTGGGTACCTGTTTGGTTGTTTTGGGTACCTGTTCGTGGTTGTTTTGGGTACTTTTGGTTGTTTTGGGTACCTGTTTGTGGTTGTTTTGGGTACCTGTTTGTGGTTGTTTTGGGTACTTTTGGTTGTTTTGGGTACCTGTTTGTGGTTGTTTTGGGTACTTTTGGGTTGTTTCGGGTACCTGTTTGTGGTTGTTTTGGGTACTTTTGGGTTGTTTTGGGTACCTGTTTGGTTGTTTTGGGTACCTGTACGTGGTTGTTTTGGGTACCTGTTCGTTGTTGTTTTGGGTACCTGTTCGTGGTAGTTTTGAAAATTACAGGCCTCTCTCATCTTTTTAAGTGGGAGAACTTGCACAATTGGTGGCTGACTAATTCTTTTTTTGGCCCACTGTACATACTTACAGTACCAGTCAAAAAATTTGGACACACCTACTCATTACAGGGTTTCTTTATTTGTACTATTTTCTACATTGTAGAATAATAGTGAAGACATCAAAACTATGAAATAACACATATGGAATCATATAGTAAAGCTTTTTAATTATTTGTCTTCTCTTGCTCTGATATAAACTAGACTGTTTTTCAGGATTTCGAGCTCGGCTTAGTTTGATGAAATCATTCATATTATACCTGTGTTTTGAAGGGATAGTTCACCCAACAACCGTATTCCCTATTTAGTGCACTACTTTTGACCAGAGCCCTATGTGCCCTGGTGAAATGTGTGCAATGTATAAGGTATAGGGTGCTATTTAGTACACAGAAGAGTTTGGAGGTATAAATAGTGGAGAGGAGAGGAGCGGCGGCCAAACACTTTACCCACTGAAGACTATTCAACCCAGGGAAGGAAGGTGAGACTGCCGAGCAGAGCAAGTGTGTGTGAGCAGTGTGGAGCAGAGACAATCCGCCTCATTACAAATGAAGTGGCATCGCCATGAATCTAAAACACCTATCTCTGCCTGCCCCCACTCTTCCCCTACCTTATCCCAGCTGTTTAAAAGACAGAGAGAGGGAGGAGGAGTGTGAGAGGAGAGAGGAAGATGGATAGGGAGAAAGAGAAAATGTGTTGGAGAAGGAGAGAGAGCGAGGAAACGTCTGAAAGTGGAGATGGAAACAGATTCAGACAGAGACATACAGACATACAGATAAACGATGGATGGATGTAGGAAGAGAGAGAGAGACAGATTCAGACAGAGACATACAGACATACAGATAAACGATGGATGGATGTAGGAAGAGAGAGAGAGACAGATTCAGACAGAGACATACAGACATAGAGATAATCGATGGATGGATGTAGGAAGAGAGAGAGAGACAGATTCAGACAGAGACATACAGACATACAGATAAACGATGGATGGATGTAGGAAGAGAGAGAGAGACAGATTCAGACAGAGACATACAGACATACAGATAAACGATGGATGGATGTAGGAAGAGAGAGAGAGACAGATTCAGACAGAGACATACAGACATACAGATAAACGATGGATGGATGTAGGAAGAGAGAGAGAGACAGATTCAGACAGAGACATACAGACATACAGATAAACGATAGATGGATGTAGGAAGAGAGAGAGACAGATTCAGACAGAGACATACAGACATACAGATAAACGATGGATGGATGTAGGAAGAGAGAGAGAGACAGATTCAGACAGAGACATACAGACATACAGATAAACGATGGATGGATGTAGGAAGAGAGAGAGAGACAGATTCAGACAGAGACATACAGACATACAGATAAACGATGGATGGATGTAGGAAGAGAGAGAGAGAGACAGATTCAGACAGAGACATACAGACATACAGATAAACGATGGATGGATGTAGGAAGAGAGAGAGAGAGACAGATTCAGACAGAGACATACAGACATACAGATAAACGATGGATGGATGTAGGAAGAGAGAGAGAGAGACAGATTCAGACAGAGACATACAGACATACAGATAAACGATGGATGGATGTAGGAAGAGAGAGAGAGAGACAGATTCAGACAGAGACATACAGACATACAGATAAACGATGGATGGATGTAGGAAGAGAGAGAGAGACAGATTCAGACAGAGACATACAGACATACAGATAAACGATGGATGGATGTAGGAAGAGAGAGAGAGAGACAGATTCAGACAGAGACATACAGACATACAGATAAACGATGGATGGATGTAGGAAGAGAGAGAGAGACAGATTCAGACAGAGACATACAGACATACAGATAAACGATGGATGGATGTAGGAAGAGAGAGAGAGACAGATTCAGACAGAGACATACAGACATACAGATAAACGATGGATGGATGTAGGAAGAGAGAGAGAGACAGATTCAGACAGAGACATACAGACATACAGATAAACGATGGATGGATGTAGGAAGAGAGAGAGAGAGACAGATTCAGACAGAGACATACAGACATACAGATAAACAATGGATGGATGTAGGAAGAGAGAGAGAGACAGATTCAGACAGAGACATACAGACATACAGATAAACGATGGATGGATGTAGGAAGAGAGAGAGAGACAGATTCAGACAGAGACATACAGACATACAGATAAACGATGGATGGATGTAGGAAGAGAGAGAGAGACAGATTCAGACAGAGACATACAGACATACAGATAAACGATAGATGGATGTAGGAAGAGAGAGAGACAGATTCAGACAGAGACATACAGACATACAGATAAACGATGGATGGATGTAGGAAGAGAGAGAGAGACAGATTCAGACAGAGACATACAGACATACAGATAAACGATGGATGGATGTAGGAAGAGAGAGAGAGACAGATTCAGACAGAGACATACAGACATACAGATAAACGATGGATGGATGTAGGAAGAGAGAGAGAGACAGATTCAGACAGAGACATACAGACATACAGATAAACGATAGATGGATGTAGGAAGAGAGAGAGACAGATTCAGACAGAGACATACAGACATACAGATAAACGATGGATGGATGTAGGAAGAGAGAGAGAGACAGATTCAGACAGAGACATACAGACATACAGATAAACGATGGATGGATGTAGGAAGAGAGAGAGAGACAGATTCAGACAGAGACATACAGACATACAGATAAACGATAGATGGATGTAGGAAGAGAGAGAGACAGATTCAGACAGAGACATACAGACATACAGATAAACGATGGATGGATGTAGGAAGAGAGAGAGAGACAGATTCAGACAGAGACATACAGACATACAGATAAACGATGGATGGATGTAGGAAGAGAAAGAGAGACAGATTCAGACAGAGACATACAGACATACACATAAACGATGGATGGATGTAGGAAGAGAGAGAGAGAGACAGATTCAGACAGAGACATACAGACATACAGATAAACGATGGATGGATGTAGGAAGAGAGAGAGAGACAGATTCAGACAGAGACATACAGACATACAGATAAACGATGGATGGATGTAGGAAGAGAGAGAGAGACAGATTCAGACAGAGACATACAGACATACAGATAAACGATGGATGGATGTAGGAAGAGAGAGAGAGACAGATTCAGACAGAGACATACAGACATACAGATAAACGATGGATGGATGTAGGAAGAGAGAGAGAGACAGATTCAGACAGAGACATACAGACATACAGATAAACGATGGATGGATGTAGGAAGAGAGAGAGAGACAGATTCAGACAGAGACATACAGACATACAGATAAACGATAGATGAATGTAGGAAGAGAGAGAGAGACAGATTCAGACAGAGACATACAGACATACAGATAAACGATAGATGGATGTAGGAAGAGAGAGAGAGAGACAGATTCAGACAGAGACATACAGACATACAGATAAACGATAGATGGATGTAGGAAGAGAGAGAGAGAGAGAGAGAGAGAGACAGAAGAGGAGAGAAAGTGTCATGGAGAGGACAGGCAGCAAGAGAAAGACAAAAGAGAGGAAACGTGTATTAAGGAATAGTGGGTGTGATATATGACTGATAGAGACACGTTTGGAGAAAGGTGTATGGATGAGAGGGAGAGAGACAGATGAAGAAAAGACAAGTACAAAAATCTCCACATGATACACCAGCGTGTGTGTGTGTGTGTGTGTGTGTGTGTGTGTGTGTGTGTGTGTGTGTGTGTGTGTGTGTGTGTGTGTGTGTGTGTGTGTGTGTGTGTGTGTGTGTGTGTGTGTGTGTGTGTGTGTGTGTGTGTGTGTGTGTGTGTGTGTGTGTGTCTGGAGACGCCCATGCCCAGCCCACCAGAGGATCAGTCTTCTTGCCCTCTACTTCCTGTGTTTGAGGGGTGCAAAATCCACTTAAATATCACTGGATTGATTGCTTTCATTTGACTCCTGTTTATGCCTGTCTTGCTCGTGCCTGTAGTTTTTTTCCCGATAACGTTACGACCGCGGAAGTGACCTGCCAAACACACCCCGGTAACGGCTGAAATGGGCTCAATTGAATACATTGTCTTTCCGTTGCATCTATAAGAACGCTAAAGCTTCGTCAGTGAATAAACGCATCGTTCCGACACTTACATCACAAGGAGAAGAAAAATGACTTTATTTTCACGCACAATTATTTTTTTGTGGAATAGAAAAAAATAGAATTTAATACAGTTAAAATGTTTAATAAATTAGATGAGCTGAAATGAAAGTAACTCCCGAAAATGAACACTCAGATTATAGTGATGTATCTGACCTTGCAAACATTGTAAAGTATAGGTGTAATCTAGAGCCAATCGCGTTGATTTTTAACCCGAAGGTAATCTGCTATTGACACATTTGTCGAATTACGCAACAGAACGTGACAACAGTAATTAATGAGGCAGTCTAGACAGATCAGGTTAGTGCAGGTAGGCATGGACAGAGCACATTTTTGGTGGTTAACAGCCCCTTTCCACCCCTTTATGTTAATCTATCCCTATATATAGTCTACCATTATATTTATGCAAATTAGGCACGTCTAACTTTCATTATTTTACTACAAAATATTTTTTACAAATACCTGATATCACTACAAAATGTATATATAATCTAAGAAAAAAAAGTGAAATCTGATAATAAATTGAATACCCGAACTGTTATTATTTGTCTGTGCCATTAAAATGTTTTATGTGTCATAATTCAGTCAATATCTGATTCATTTTAGTTTGGAGTATCTTCATCCATTGTCCAACTGTTGTTTTTATTACAATTCTGTGTGTGTGTGTGATGGAGATTGTGCACGGTCCAGACAGCCACCGCAGCCTCAGAGCCTGTGTGAAGCCGTCGGGGCCGTTCTAGAAGAAGTGCTGACACTCGTTTATTTTACACTCACACCCTTCATCCATATCTCCCTCACCGCTCCACACAGCACATGATCGTTCCGCTCTCTTAACTAGGCAAGGCATCCATCCTCGCCTCGCCTTTTTCCAACATCTGCTATGTGTGTCTGTGTGTGTCCGGGGTCGTCTTTGTGTGTGTGGATAGAAACTGACTTCAGACGGCCACACTCTCCCCTCCTCAGTGACCACCTATCGCCTCGTGTTAATCATTGACGAGGGTCAGCCTCAACCCATTGCATTAATTAGCTCTACTTTTCAGCCCCATCTATAATTGATGAGGAGGAGAGGAGCTACAAATCACTCCAGGAGCTGGGCTCTGGGTTCACTCAAACAGCAGGGCGAGAGGGAGGGACGGAGGGGGGGGAGACGGAGGGAGGGAGACATGGAGGGAGGGAGGGAGGAGGGACAAAGGGAGGGAGTACACAGAAGGGAAGGACGCAGGTTGGGAGGGAGGAGACACACTCACAGCATAGAGGCTAAATCAGTGGTGGTCACCACATTTGAGAAGACATTGCCTTTATAATAAGATGTATTATAGTAGCTATCTGCCCCCAAAAGCCTTTGACAATTAGAGGCTGAGCACTAATGCTTTTGTGGAGTTGATTCTGTCAGTCTCGGTGTCACGTCATGCTTCTCATTACCATACTTATTAAGATCAACCCTTTATCTGTGACTTTTAAAGATAATTAGGGGTTTTATATTACAACTATGATTTATTACAAGTCTGTGAAAAATGAAATATGCACTGTGTGCATGTACTGAATTCGTCAGGTACTGCGTTAAAGTGATTTATGGTACCACAGTAACAATGAGTTACTGGATTGTTACAATATAGTCATGAATAGATCAATGTGTTAGACTGGTGCAGATTGTACAGTAATCTACAATGGCTGGCTGTGTGTCTAAACAGTGCCATTGATAACGATATGGTAGGTATTTGAACATACACTATATACACAAAAGTGTGTGGACACTCCTTCAAATGAGTGGATTCAGCTATTTCAGATGCACCCGTTGCTGACAGGTGTATAAAATCGAGCACACAGCCATGCATTCTCCATAGACAAACATTGGAAGTAGAATGGCCTTACTGAAGAGCTCAGTGCCTTTCAACGTGGCACCGTCACAGGATTCCTTTCCAACAAGTCAGTTTGTCAAATGTCTGCCCTGCTAGAGCTGTCCAGTCAACTGTAAGTGTTGTTATTGTGAAGTGGAAACGTCTAGGAGCAACAACGGAACGGTACCGCTGAGTACTGAAGTGCATGGCACATAACATTGTCTGTTCTCAGTTGCAACACTCACTACCGAGTTCCAAACTACCTCGGGAACCAACGTCAGCACAATAACTGTTCCTTGGGAGCTTCATGAAATGGGTTTCCATGACTGAGCAGCTGCACACAAGCCTAAGATCGCCATGTACAATGCCAAGAGTCGGCTGGAGTGGTGTAAAGCTCACCCCCATTGGACTCTGGAGCAGTGGAAACGCGTTCTCTGGAGTGATGAATTACACTTCACCATCTGGCAGTCCCACGGACAAATCTGGGTTTGGCAGATGCCAGGAGAACGCTACCTGCTCCAATGCATAGTGCCAACTGTAAAGTTTGATGGAGGAGGAATAATGGTCTGGGGCTGTTTGTCATGGTTCGGGCCACGCCCCTTAGTTCCAGTGAAGGGAAATATGAACCCTACAGCATACAAGACATTCTAGATGTTTCTGTGTTTCCAACTTTCTGGCAACAGGTTTTTAGTGTTTCATCATGACAACAGTTTTTTATTTATTTAACCTTTAATTAACTAGGCAAGTCAGCTAAGAACAAATTCTTACTTACAATGATGGCCTAGGAACAGTGGGTTAACTGCCTTGTTCAGAGGCAGACGACGGAGTTTTACCTTGCCAGCTCGGGGATTCGATCTAGCAACCTTTCGGTTACTGGCCCAACGCTCTCACCACTAGGCTACCTGCATATAACATGTCCCCCGTGCACAAATATCGAGGTCCATACAGAAATGGTTTGCTGCGATCGGTGTGGAAGAACTTGACTGGCCTGCACAGAGCCCTGACCTCAACCCCATCGAACACCTTTGGGATTAATTGGAACACGCCCAACATCAGTGCCCAACCTCCCTAATGCTCTTGTGGCTGAATGGAAGCAAGTCCCCGCAGCAATGTTCCAACATCAAGTAGAAAGCCTTCCCAGAAGAGTGGAAGCTGTTATAGCAGCAAAGGGGGGACCAACTCCAATTTGCTTACTGCCCCAATAGGTCCATAGAGAACGCAATCGCAACCACACTGCCCTAACCCATCTGGACAAGAGGAATACCTATGTGAGAATGCTGTTCATCGACTACAGCTCAGTATTTAACACCATAGTACCCTCCAAACTCGTCATCAAGCTTGAAACCCTGGGTCTCGACCCCGCCCTGTGCAACTGGGTACTGGACTTCCTGAAGGGCCGCCCCCAGGTGGTGAGGGTAGGAAACAACATCTCCACCCCGCTGGTCCTCAACACTGGGGCCCCACAAGGGTGCGTTTTGAGCCCTCTCCTGTACTCCCTGTTCACCCACGACTGAATGGCCATGCACGCCTCCAACTCAATCATCAAGTTGCAGAAGACACAACAGTGGTAGGCTTGATTACCAACAACAACGAGACGGCCTACAGGTAGGAGGTGAGGGCCCTCGGAGTGTGGTGTCAGGGAAATAACCTCACACTTAATGTCAACAAAACAATGGAGATGATTGTGGACTTCAGGAAACAGCAGAGGGTGCACCCCCCTATCCACATCGAGGGGACAGTAGTGGAGAGGGTAGTAAGTTTTAAGTTCCTCGGCGTACATATCACGGACAAACTGAATTGGTCCTCCCACACAGACAGTGTGGTGAAGAAGGCGCAGCAGCGCCTCTTCAACCTCAGGAGACTGAAGAAATTTGGCTTGTCATCAAAAGCACTCAAACTTTTACAGATGCACAATCGAGAGCATCCTGTCGGGCTGTATCACCGCCTGGTACGGCACCTGCTCCGCCCACAACCGTAAGGCTCTCCAGAGGGTAGTGAGATCTAAACAACGCATCACCGGGGGCAAACTACCTGCCCTCTAGGACACCTACACCACTCAATGTCACAGGAATGCTAAAAAGATCATCAAGGACAACAACCACCCGAGCCACTGCCTGTTCACCCCGTTATCATCCAGAAGGCGAGGTCAGTACAGGTGCATCAAAGCTGGGACCGAGAGACTGAAAAACAGCTTCTATCTCAAGGCCATCAGACTGTTAAACAGCCACCACTAACATTGAGTGGCTGCTGCCAACATACAGACTCAACTCCAGCCACTTTAATATTGGAAAAATTGATGTAATTTTTTTTATCACAAGTCACTTTAAACAATGCCACTTAATAAAATGTTTACATACCCTACATTACTCATCTCATATGTATATACTGTACTCGATACCATCTACTGCATCTTGCCTATGCCGTTCTGTACCATCACTCATTCATATGTCTTTTTGTACATATTCTTCATCCCTTTACTCTTGTGTGTATAAGGTAGTTGTTGTGAAATTGTTAGGTTAGATTACTTATTGGTTATTACTGCATTGTCGGAACTAGAAGCACAAGCATTTCGCTACACTCACATTAACATCTGCTAACCATGTGTATGTGAGAAATAAAATTTGATTTGATTTCATAGTTTTGATGTCTTCACTATTATTTTACAATGTAGAAAATAGTAAAAATAAAGAAAAACCCTTGAATGAGTAGGTGTGTCCAAACTTTTGACTGGTACTGTACGTAATATACCCAAGTGACATGGGTGTACAGGGGTGTGGTGCTTGTATTACAGTATATACGGTAATATACCTGAGCGAAAGAGATATATAGGGGTGTGCACTACATTATATAGAGTATTATAAACTGGGTGGTTCAAGCCCTGAATACTGATTGGCTGATAAGCTGTGGAATATCAGACCGTATACCACGGGTATGACAAAACATATGTTTTTACTGCTTTGACTACGTTGGTTTGTAATAGCAATTAGTCACCTCAGGGGGTTGTGGTATATGGCCAATATACCACGGCTAAGGGCTGTATCCATGCACTCCGCGTTGCGACGTGGTATATTGGCCATATACCACACCCCCCTCTGGCCTTATTGCTTAAATATACCTGAGTGACAGGGATGTACATGGGTTCCTTGGAGTTGAGCAGGGTCAACTTCCCGTGTGGGTGGAGCCGACCCTCCGGCTTGCCCGCCTTGGCCCCGTCTTCTTTAGCTCAGCCCTTCTTGTCGTTTGTAGAGGGACCATCCTTCACCACCTCTGTGTCGCTCAGACACTCAAAGAACTCGTCTTCGCTCTCGCTGTAGCTCCACGTGTCCCGTGACTTCCCAGGAGACACCTCTATTGCGCCCACCACCGTCGCCGCACTCTCCGGTCCCAGAGCTCCCATTCTCGAACCTGACACTTTTCTCTCCCTCTTTCTCCCTCCTTTCGCCATTTTCCTCCCGTCATCCCTTGCTTTCTTCCTCCCGGTGCAGCAGTTGAGCATTTTGGAGAAAGACACACAAGCAGCAGAGGGCAGGCTTTTGGGAGGTATTTGTGTGTAATTCTACCCGGTACAACATTACCCCTTTGGCCCTTATCGAGCCATTTCTCCTCAACATGTCCCTGTGTCCCCATAATTCTCCTTATGGGCACACGGGGACAGAGAGAGAAAGGCGAGAGAGAGGGAGGGAGCAGCGACGAGAGAGGGAGAGAGAGAGGGACTCAACAGTGACGAAAGCGAATGAGCAGCTCGAGAGAGAGAGAGAGAAGGAGGGCAGCGACGAGAGAGAGAGCGAGAGTGAGAGCGAGAGCGAGAGCGAGAGAGAGAGAGAGAGCAGCGAGAGAGAGAGAGAGCAGCGAGAGAGAGAGAGCAGCGAGAGAGAGAGAGAGCAGCGAGAGAGAGAGAGAGAGAGAGAGAGAGAGAGAGAGAGAGAGAGAGAGAGAGAGAGAGAGAGAGAGAGAGAGAGAGAGAGAGAGAGAGAGAGAGAGAGAGAGAGAGAGAGAGAGAGAGAGCAGCGAGAGAGAGAGAGCAGCGAGAGAAAAGAGGAAGAAGCGGAGAGCGGGATAGCGGAGAGAGAGAGAGAGAGAGCAGAGAGAGAGAGAGAGGGAGAGAGAGAGAGGGAGAGAGAGAGAGAGCAGCGAGAGAGAGAGAGGGAGAGAGAGAGAGAGGGAGAGAGAGAGAGAGCAGCGAGAGAGAGAGAGAGGGAGAGATAGAGAGAGAGAGAGGGAGAGAGAGAGAGAGAGGGAGCAGAGAGAGAGGGAGCAGCGGGAGAGAGAAGCGAGAGAGAGGGAGGGAGCAGAGAGAGAGAGAGGGAGCAGAGAGAGAGAGAGGGAGCAGCCAAAGAGCGAGAGCAGCGAGAGAAAGAGAGGAAGAAGCGGAGAGTGGGATAGCAGAGAGAGAGAGAGAGAGCAGAGAGAGAGAGAGAGATGGAGATTGGCTGATAAGCAGTGGTATATCACACGGGAAGTTGACCCTGCTCAACTCCAAGGAACCCCTGTACATCCCTGTCACTCAGGTATATTTAAGCAATAAGGCCAGAGGGGTGTGTGGTATATGGCCAATATACCACGACGCAACGCGGAGTGCCTGGATACAGCCCTTAGCCGTGGTATATTGGCCATATACCACAACCCACTGAGGTGACTAATTGCTATTATAAACCAACGTAGTCAAAGCAGTAAAAATATATGTTTTGTCATACCCGTGGTATACGGTCTGATATTCCACGGCTTATCAGCCAATCAGTATTCAGGGCTTGAAACACCCAGTATATAATACTCTATATAATGTAGTGCACACCCCTATATATCTCTTTCGCTCAGGTATATTACCGTATATACTGTAATACAAGCACAACACCCCTGTACACCCATGTCACTTGGGTATATTATGTACAGTACCAGTCAAAAGTTTGGACACACCTACTCATTCAAGGGTTTTTCTTTATTTTTACAATTTTCTACATTGTAAAATAATAGTGAAGACATCAAAACTATGAAATCAAATCAAATTTTATTTGTCACATACACATGGTCAGCAGATGTTAATGCGAGTGTAGCGAAATGCTTGTGCTTCTAGTTCCGACAATGCAGTAATAACCAACGAGTAATCTAATCTAACAATTTCACAACAACTACCTTATATACACAAGTGTAAAGGGATGAAGAATATGTACAAAAAGACATATGAATGAGTGATGGTACAGAACGGGATAGGCAAGATGCAGTAGATGGTATAGAGTACAGTATATACATATGAGATGAGTAATGTAGGGTATGTAAACATTTTATTAAGTGGCATTGTTTAAAGTGGCTAGTGATACATTTTTTACATCAATTTTTCCAATATTAAAGTGGCTGGAGTTGAGTCAGTATGTTGGTAGCAGCCACTCAATGTTAGTGGTGGCTGTTTAACAGTCTGATGGCCTTGAGATAGAAGCTGTTTTTCAGTCTCTCAGTCCCTGCTTTGATGCACCTGTAGTGACCTCGCCTTCTGGATGATAGCGGGGTGAACAGGCAGTGGCTCGGGTGATTGTTGTCCTTGACGATCTTTTTGGTCTTCCTGTGACACCGGGTGATGTAGGTGTCCTGGAGGGCAGGTAGTTTGCCCCCGGTGATGCGAGAGAGAGAGAGAGAGAGAGAGAGAGAGAGAGAGAGAGAGCAGCAAGCGAGAGAGAGAGAGAGAGAGAGAGAGAGAGAGAGAGAGAGAGAGAGAGAGAGAGAGAGAGAGAGAGAGAGAGAGAGAGAGAGAGAGAGAGAGAGAGAGAGAGAGAGAGAGAGAGAGAGAGAGGGAGCAGCGAGAGAGAGGGAGGAGGGAGAGAGAGAGAGAGAGAGAGAGAGAGAGAGAGAGAGAGAGAGAGAGAGAGAGAGAGAGGGAGCAGAGAGAGAGAGAGAGAGAGAGAGAGAGAGAGAGAGAGAGAGAGAGAGAGAGAGAGAGAGAGAGAGAGAAAGAGAGAGAGAGAGTGCGCGAGTGCTGCCTGGAAGCCTCTTCCTCTTATTAAAGTGATTGCCGTTAAAGAGGCTCTCACTGCTCTCCGCCTCGACTTTCCAGAAAGATATTACCTCTCTCTCCCTCTCACCCTCCCACTCTCCCTGTCTCTCTGGGCATCTTTATTACCACCTCTCTCCCTCCTTCCCTTTTTCTATTCTTCTCTCTTTCTCTCTCCATCCTTTCCTCCCCCAGGTGAGGAGTGGGTGGCTGAATAAGAAAAGTGTTCATGGGTCTATCTGCAGACGTCTGGCAGGGCTGTGGGGCTAGTGCTCACTCTCTCCATCCTTCCATCTCTCCCTCTGCTCCCTGTCGACTCACTCTCTCGCTCCCTCTCCATCTCTCCCTCTGCTCCCTGTCGACTCACTCACTCCCTCATCATCATCATCATAAGAAATTAGTATCCGTTGGCTGAAGCTCACCATTCTGTTCTGACGTTTTTAAATCATCATCTCCAGGAACAATTTACACTAAATTCAGCTCTCTGAGGAGAAATGTACCAATTCTGCACTACAAGTATCTCTGCCAGACTAATATGCAAAAAAAAAAAAAAAAAAGATCCTGGTGTACAGTCGTGGCCAAAAGTTTTCAGAATGACACAAATATTAATTTCCACAAAGTTTGCTGCTTCAGTGTCTTTAGATATTTTTGTCAGATGTTACTGTGGAATACTGAAGTATAATTACAAGCATTTTATAAATGTCAAAGGCTTTTATTGACAATTACATGAAGTTGATGCAAAGAATCTAAATTTGCCGTGTTGACCCTTCTTTTTCAAGACCTCTGCAATCCGCCCTGACATGCTGTCAATTCACTTCTGGGCCACATCCTGACTGATAGCAGCCTATGCTTGCATAATCAATGCTTGGAGTTTGTCAGAATTTGTGGGGTTTTGTTTGTCCACCCGCCTCTTGAGGATTGACCACAAGTTCTCAATTGGATGAAGGTCTGGGGAGTTTCCTGGCCATGGACACAAAATATCGATGTTTTGTTCCTAGAGCTACTTTGTTATCACTTTTGCCTTATGGCAAGGTGCTCCATCATGCTGGAAAGGGCATCGTTTGTCCCCGAACTGTTCCTGGATGGTTGTGAGAAGTTGCTGGTACCATTCTTTATTCATGGCTGTGTTCTTAGTGAGTGGGCCCACTCCCTTGGCTGAGAAGCAACCCCACACATGAATGGTCTCAGGATGCTTTACTCTTGGCATGACACAGGACTGATGGTAGCGCTCACCTTGTCTTCTTCAGGACAAGCTTTTTTCCGGAATCCCCAAACAATCGGAAAGGGAATTCATCAGAGAAAATGACTTTACCCCAGTCCTCAGCAGTACAATCCCTGTACCTTTTGCAGAATATCAGTCTGTCCCTGATGTTTTTCCTGGAGAGAAGTGGCTTCTTTGCTGCCCTTCTTGACACCAGGCCATCCTCCAAAAGTCTTCACCTCACTGTGTGTGCAGATGCACTCACACGTGCCTGCTGCCATTCCTGAGCAAGCTCTGTACTGGTGGTGCCCCGATCCCGCAGCTGAATCAACTTTAGGAGACGGTCCTGGCACTTGCTGGACTTTCTTCGGCGCCCTGAAGCCTCCTTTTGTGGCAGGGCTGAAATGCAGTGGAAATGTTTTTGGGGGATTCAGTTCATTTGCATGGCAAAGAGGGCTTTGCAATTAATTGCAATTCCTCTGATCACTCTTCATAACACTCTGGAGAGTATGCAAATTGCCATCATACAAACTGAGGCAGCAGACTTTGTGAAAATTAATATTTGTGTCATTCTCAAAACATTTGGCCACGACTGTACAGGTAGCTTCTGCTATCATCATATTAATACATATTAATCCATTTTAATCCATTCTTCCTAAACAATTAATTTCGGCATTCAGATTGCTTTTGTGCTGGATTAATGCTTTCATGTAGCTATTATTCATGTTGGTGTGTTGGGCTTTATCAAAGACTTTGCAGAGTACTTTGCTGTTGTTGCAGGCCTTCAAGGGGGAAGAGGATATCTCTGACAAAGCCTATTAGGACTAAGTAAACAGATTTAGTAATAATTATAGCGAGGTCTGTATCTATACAGTTGATAGACTGGACCCAACTGTGCACATATGGACCTCACTGCATTGATTACTGAGGTTGTTCACACAGTAAACTACAGACTATTAAACATGTATGATTGGTTAGTTACCTGGAGTTTCTGGTGGAGGAGACAGCAGAGGAGGTGTGGGGGACCACCGACCAGTCTGAATCAGAGGAGACAGCAGAGGAGGTGTGGGGGACCACCGACCAGTCTGAATCAGAGGAGACAGCAGAGGAGGTGTGGGGGACCACAGACCAGTCTGAATCAGAGGAGACAGCAGAGGAGGTCTGGGGGACCACCGACCAGTCTGAATCAGAGGAGACAGCAGAGGAGGTCTGGGGGACCACCGACCAGTCTGAATCAGAGGAGACAGCAGAGGAGGTGTGGGGGACCACCGACCAGTCTGAATCAGAGGAGACAGCAGAGGAGGTCTGGGGGACCACCGACCAGTCTGAATCAGAGGAGACAGCAGAGGAGGTCTGGGGGACCACCGACCAGTCTGAATCAGAGGAGACAGCAGAGGAGGTCTGGGGGACCACAGACCAGTCTGAATCAGAGGAGACAGCAGAGGAGGTCTGGGGGACCACCGACCAGTCTGAATCAGAGGAGACAGCAGAGGAGGTCTGGGGGACCACCGACCAGTCTGAATCAGAGGAGACAGCAGAGGAGGTCTGGGGGACCACAGACCAGTCTGAATCAGAGGAGACAGCAGAGGAGGTCTGGGGGACCACCGACCAGTCTGAATCAGAGGAGACAGCAGAGGAGGTCTGGGGGACCACCTACCAGTCTGAATCAGAGGAGACAGCAGAGGAGGTCTGGGGGACCACCGACCAGTCTGAATCAGAGGAGACAGCAGAGGAGGTCTGGGGGACCACCGACCAGTCTGAATCAGAGGAGACAGCAGAGGAGGTCTGGGGGACCACCGACCAGTCTGAATCAGAGGAGACAGCAGAGGAGGTGTGGGGGACCACAGACCAGTCTGAATCAGAGGAGACAGCAGCGGAGGTCTGAGGGACCACCGACCAGTCTGAATCAGAGGAGACAGCAGAGGAGGTCTGGGGGACCACCGACCAGTCTGAATCAGAGGAAGCAGGCATGATGATGATGATGATTCAGTGTACTGTCACAGTGTATATCCTAAACCTAATTATTAATGGGATTCCAGTTCAGGTTCAATCCAATGTTTTTCTATTACAGAACCCTTCAGGAATTGACTGGGTGGATGTCTGAGTAGATGTCTATTAAAATGGACAAATTCCATATGAACTTATATTGACAGGAATATAAATGGATTTGATCCCAATCGATGCTGTGCTTGTTATTGTGTCCCATTAGGTAGCAATCGAAGGTGTTATAATCTGGGGTCTTATTCATCGGGGCACACCGTAGCAAAAGGGAAAACAGAAAATATATAGTTTCTTACTGGACTAGTTCAGTCCATTTTATTCTGTTTGTTGCGTAATGAATAGGACCATGTTCTCACCAGAAGACTACGTAGTCTAGAATTGGTCTTAATGATACATCTGTTGTTGTTTCCCCTGTTGGGGAGTATAGTATAGTATGTAGTAGTAGTAGTATAGTAGTATATAGTATATGCCATTTAGCAGACGCTTTTATCCAAAGCGACTTACAGTCATGTGTGCATACATTCTACGTATGGGTGGTCCCGGGGATCGAACCCACTACCCTGGCGTTACAAGCGCCATGCTCTACCAACTGAGCTACAGAAGGGAGTAAATAGAAAGTGTAACAATCAATCAATCCAGCTAAAATCTGGTTCTTCTCACCCATAGACGAGGTCGTTGTTCTCCCAACGTTATCTCATCCCCAGGACAAACTTCTGCCAGAGGTGAGCCGCGGCCCGGACCCCTCCACGGTAGACGTTCAGACACAGAGCCAGGAGGAACGTTACACTGTTACTAGGAGCAGACTTCAGCTGGTTGTACAGGCTCTGAGGGGGGTTGGGGAGTACAATCATCACACAGTATTGCAGAAAATGACACTAATCAAATTCAGACATTTTCTTGACAATTGGAAATTGTATTTCCTGAGTTTAATCAGACAAGTTCAAGTATTTCAAAATGTTTCTCCAATGGCATAACTACTGAACACAGCCCTGGAGTGCAGTGTGACACAGTGACTACTGAACACAGCCCTGGAGTGCAGTGTGACACAGTGACTACTGAACACAGCCCTGGAGTGCAGTGTGACACAGTGACTACTGAACACAGCCCTGGAGTGCAGTGTGACACAGTGACTACTGAACACAGCCCTGGAGTGCAGTGTGACACAGTGACTACTGAACACAGCCCTGGAGTGCAGTGTGACACAGTGACTACTGAACACAGCCCTGGAGTGCAGTGTGACACAGTGACAACTGAACACAGCCCTGGAGTGCAGTGTGACACAGTGACTACTGAACACAGCCCTGGAGTGCAGTGTGACACAGTGACTACTGAACACAGCCCTGGAGTGCAGTGTGTCTGACACAGTGACTACTGAACACAGCCCTGGAGTGCAGTGTGACACAGTGACTACTGAACACAGCCCTGGAGTGCAGTGTGTCTGTCACAGTGACTACTGAACACAGCCCTGGAGTGCAGTGTGACACAGTGACTACTGAACACAGCCCTGGAGTGCAGTGTGACACAGTGACTACTGAACACAGCCCTGGAGTGCAGTGTGACACAGTGACTACTGAACACAGCCCTGGAGTGCAGTGTGACACAGTGACTACTGAACACAGCCCTGGAGTGCAGTGTGACACAGTGACTACTGAACACAGCCCTGGAGTGCAGTGTGACACAGTGACTACTGAACACAGCCCTGGAGTGCAGTGTGTCTGACACAGTGACTACTGAACACAGCCCTGGAGTGCAGTGTGACACAGTGACTACTGAACACAGCCCTGGAGTGCAGTGTGTCTGACACAGTGACTACTGAACACAGCCCTGGAGTGCAGTGTGACACAGTGACTACTGAACACAGCCCTGGAGTGCAGTGTGACACAGTGACTACTGAACACAGCCCTGGATTGCAGTGTGACACAGTGACTACTGAACACAGCCCTGGAGTGCAGTGTGACACAGTGACTACTGAACACAGCCCTGGAGTGCAGTGTGACACAGTGACTTTTGAACACAGCCCTGGAGTGCAGTGTGTCTGACACAGTGACTACTGAACACAGCCCTGGAGTGCAGTGTGACACAGTGACTACTGAACACAGCCCTGGAGTGCAGTGTGACACAGTGACTATTGAACACAGCCCTGGAGTGCAGTGTGACACAGTGATAGTGTGGTAAAGCACAGACAGCAGACCTACATAGTCATCAGAATCCTTCTCTTCTGGTTCCCCGTCGCTGTGTGATGGAGCAGCCTTTCTCTCGCTGTTCTCTGATGACTGTTTACCTATGGCTGTGTCTGGGAAGAGATAC
Organism: Oncorhynchus gorbuscha; assembly: GCF_021184085.1. NCBI lineage: Eukaryota > Metazoa > Chordata > Actinopteri > Salmoniformes > Salmonidae > Oncorhynchus > Oncorhynchus gorbuscha. Next base: position 107,247,705 of record NC_060173.1, on the reverse strand, counting down.
TGACACCATACACACACAAATATAAGCTTACATACTCTCGTACATGGGAACATCCATTTCCTTACCTTGACACAAAACATCTCTGAAGGAACAATCCTGCTACGAACCGAGTGTCTGATTTGAATGTTTTATTTAACAACTGTCTGACTTACCACTGAGCCTCTAACAAAGGGTTTCCTAAACCCGGTCCTACCCTAGCACTACACAAAGCTTGATGATGTTGAGATTTGAATCAGCTGTGTAGTGCTAGGGTAAACAACAAAATGTGCACGGGGGGGGGGGCTAGGCCAATGGTTTGGGAAAACCTGGTCTAGGCCAATGGCAGTGTGAGCAAGTAGGGAATAAGATACTGCTTGAGCAATGGCTTCACGGCTGATCACGAAGCTGTTCACACAGCAGGGCCAGTAACTGAGGAGTCTGGCTGAAGACTCTCCTGCTCTCCTCTTGTGTAGTACGATGTCAGCCAGCCTAAATCACCATATGCCTTTAGAAGGTAAGAGTGTGTGTGTGTGTCTGTGTGTCCGTTGTCATGCCTGCTCTCTCTCACCAGCGGTATAGAGTTGAGCACATCATTTCTGAGCGGTGATTCGTCAATGCGACGGTGGCGGCGTTAGCGGGCGCTGTGCACCATGTTGGAGACAGACAGCTTGGGGATGGGCACGGCTGTGGGCTCCATCAGTTTAGACAGGGCTGATGTCGTCTAATGAGGAGAGAGTGGAGGGGGAGGGACAGAGAAGCCATTCACCGGGAGGGTGTGAGGGTGGGCTCTGACTGAGAAGAGAGCGTAATTCTCCCTTCACAAGCAAACAACAAGCCAAGAGTCCAGAGTGGCTTCTACTTCCCATCATCTGCACTGACGTCTGCACAAATCCCCCTATAGGGAATACACCATATTGGTGTCCACATCACCAACAAACTAACATGGTCCAAACACCAAGACGTGGAGTCGTGAAGAGGGCACAACAAAACCTATTGCCCCTCAGGAGACTGAAAAGATTTGGCATGGGTCCTCAGATCCTCAAAAGGTTCTACAGCTGCACCATCGAGAGCATCCTGGTTGCATCACTGCCTGGTACGGCAACTGCTCAGCCTCCGACCGCAAGGCATTACAGAGGGTAGTGCGTACGGCCCAGTACATCACCGGGGCCAAGCTTCCTGCCATCCAGAGCCTCTATACCAGGCGGTGTCAGAGGAAGGCTCTAAACATTGTCAAAGTCTCCAGCCACCCTAGTCATAGACTGTTCTCTCTGCTACTGCAAGGCAAGCAGTACCGGAGCGCCAAGTCTTGGTCCAAGAGGCTTCTAAACAGCTTCTACCCCCAAGCCATAAGACTCCTGAACATCTAATCAAATGGCTACACAGACTATTTGCATTGCCCCTCCCCCTTTTACACCACTGCTACTCTCTGTTGTTATCATCTATGCATAGTCAATTTAATAACTCTACCTACATGTACATATTACCTCAATTACCTCGACTAATCAGTGCCCCCGCACATTGACTCTGTATATAGCCTCGCTATTGTTATTTTACTGCTGCTCTTTAATTACTTGTTACCTTTATTTCTTATTCAGAGTTTTTTAAACTGCATTGTTGGTTAGGGGCTTGTAAGTAAGCATTTCACTGTAAGGTATGTAGACAATGTAGACAAAGTAAGGTATGTAGAGTATGTAGACAAAGTAAACAAAGTGGCATAGTTAAAGTGGCTAGTGATACATGTATTACATAAGGATGCAGTCGATGATATAGAGTACAGTATATACATATGCATATGAGATTAATAATATAGGGTAAGTAACATTATATAAGGTAGCATTGTTTAAAGTGGCTAGTGATATATTTACATCATTTCCCATCAATTCCCATTATTAAAGTGGCTGGAGTTGGGTCAGCGTCAATGAAGTGTGTTGGCAGCAGCCACTCAATGTTAGTGGTGGCTGTTTAACAGTCTGATGGCCTTGAGATAGAAGCTGTTTTTCAGTCTCTCGGTCCCAGCTTTGATGCACCTGTACTGACCTCGCCTTCTGGATGATAGCGGGGTGAACAGGCAGTGGCTCGGGTGGTTGATGTCCTTGATGATCTTTATGGCCTTCCTGTAACATCGGGTGGTGTAGGTGTCCTGGAGGGCAGGTAGTTTGCCGGTGATGCGTTGTGCAGACCTCACTACCCTCTGGAGAGCCTTACGGTTGAGGGCGGAGCAGTTGCCGTACCAGGCGGTGATACAGCCCGCCAGGATGCTCTCGATTGTGCATCTGTAGAAGTTTGTGAGTGCTTTTGGTGACAAGCCGAATTTCTTCAGCCTCCTGAGGTTGAAGAGGCGCTGCTGCGCCTTCTTCACGACGCTGTCAATGTGAGTGGACCAATTCAGTTTGTCTGTGATGTGTATGCCGAAGAACTTAAAACTTGCTACCCTCTCCACTACTGTTCCATCGATGTGGATAGGGGGGTGTTCCCTCTGCTGTTTCCTGAAGTCCACAATCATCTCCTTAGTTTTGTTGACGTTGAGTGTGAGGTTATTTTCCTGACACCACACTCCGAGGGCCCTCACCTCCTCCCTGTAGGCCGCCTCGTCGTTGTTGGTAATCAAGCCTACCACTGTTGTGTCGTCCGCAAACTTGATGATTGAGTTGGAGGCGTGCGTGGCCACGCAGTCGTGGGTGAACAGAGAGTACAGGAGAGGGCTCAGAACGCACCCTTGTGGGGCCCCCGTGTTGAGGATCAGCGGGGAGGAGATGTTGTTGCCTACCCTCACCACCTGGGGGCGGCCCGTCAGGAAGTCCAGTACCCAGTTGCACAGGGTGGGGTCGAGACCCGGGGTCTCGAGCTTGATGACGAGCTTGGAGGGTACTATGGTGTTGAATGCCGAGCTGAGTAAGCATTTCACTGTAAGGTCTACACCTGTTGTATTCAGCGCATGTTACGAATAAAATGTGATATTGGAAAATTAAAGAAAGAGATGTTAAGACTATTGAGATACACCCCAGTAGCCATAGAACACATTACCTTCCTCCTCAAATGGACCTCTTCCCAGAATCCCCTCTGACTCCTTCTTGGAGCACAGCTTAAAGAACTCTGTCAGGAAGTCACCTGGGATGGAGAAGATGATATCATCACTAGTTACCATAGCCACAAAGTCATAAAACCCCCTTATTTCTACAATTTATCTTCTTAAAATGTGATTTTAAACCTACTCCTAACCTAAACTCCTAACCAAACTGCTAACCGTTTGCCTAACCCTAACCTTAAAGATGCACTATGCAGACATTTTTACTTTCATACATTTCTAAGATATAGCCAATTTTGACTTTGTGGCAGTGGTAGCAAGTGACAACCAGAAGATGACGTTTATTTAAAATTCAAAAAGCTTTTTTTCGTCCATCAAATTTGACATTGAGTAAGTCAACATCTGAGTGAGCCTTTGGAACTCCCTTTATATACATCTGATGGACGAGGGAGCATTTTAAACCACATTACATGGACACTCATAATATTCTATAGGATTTCTATAATGTAGGATCAGTATTTCTGTGAGGGGGGTCTAACTAACCGAGCAAGCACGTGGGGTTGTCTGTGCTCCTGACTCGGACTGACAAATGAGGGGCCTGGAGTGGGTCCAGGTCACTGTGAGGTCACACAGAGAGCACATAAGGTCAGACCACACAGGGGAGGGAGGTAAACTGGCCCTGGGTCAGATCAGTGGTTCACATTTACCATTATAGTAAAGATTAGGCCTGAATATAGGCTATTAAACACGGGGCTCTGGCGGGAAGAGAAGAGTCATTGTTATTGTGGTTGACTTTACAACCAGATATTGACCTGGTGTTCATTTAGAGACTATATAGTGGAAAGTAATTACCAGATAATTATCTATTGACTTGTTGCTTTATTTTGGATCCTTGAAATAAGAACCACTGAGTATCAGTTGCCATATAATATCTATTACCCAGTCAGCCAGTCAGTCAGTCAGGGAGGGTACCAATTCAGTTGACAAGTTGACCCGAGGCAAGTCACATCTTCTCTAAAACCCCAAAATATAATATCTAACATTTCTACCCCAGAACGCCCTAAGGGGATTCACCAATAAATACAACCAGCAAAATAAACCCCAAAACAGTCTTTGAAAGAGGACCATCTTGTTTTTGACAGGCTAATCTAAATGTTTCTGCATCCAGGTGTAGAAATCTCTGATTCCCTTCAAAGAAACTCTTTATACAATGGAGCTCAAGCACATTTAGGATTGAGGGACTTGAAGAAAAACACCGTTAATATGAAGCGATGGCTCACTGAGCACCATTTCATCACTAAACTGAAAAGCGTAAAATCATTCAGCATGAATTAATTTCAGCTTTAATGCAGTTGAACGAGAGCGAGCGGTGTTGCTGGGGCTGAGGTACTTGTTATATCCTCTCCCACACACCTCCTCCACAATCGCCCTCTCAACACCTACTCTGTCTGGCACACAGGATATTAATATGGGGAACAACCTTTCAGTGTTCCAAAGGTATGGAGAACTTGTTTTACTGACCTGGATGTTCTTTCTTTCTCTCCCATCTACCTCAATGCTCACTTGCTTTATAAGCTCAACCAGGATAGGGATTCTATTTATTGAAATATATTTATATATATATTTGCTGTCATTTGGTAAGAGGATAAACAATGTTCTTGATAGATCGTATCTCAGGCTGTTAAGATGTTCCATCAATGTGTGTCAACCAGCAGGTCAGAGGGGAGGGAGGGAGTGTGGTGGTTGACACTCACAAGTACACATCGTTATCCACCATGATACCTTCTGTCAGATGGGGCCAGGTGGTCAATAGGTGAAGCTCACTGAGACAACAATGAAAGAAAATACATTTTTTTTTGTTTTGCTTTATAAACGTCTCACTATAAGCTACAGTTTGGTCAATAATTAATTATAGGCTCATGCAAAAGATGTCAAGAATACACGTGAACAATGAGATAAATCTCTAAATCAAACATGCTTTGACATGTCGTCATGGCTACATCAGTCCTACCTGATTGGATCCTCACACCCTCCGAACGGCAGCTTCCCAAACTCCACCCCTCCCACCTCCCCTCTGAGGAGACCGTCGAAGTCTGGAGGCAACGGAAAAAAACACACAAAAAACACACTTTCACCTTTTACAGTTCAATAATGACTTTGATTCAACTCCCAATACTTTCACTTAGAGGTAGCAAGAAGAACCAAAACTGTGAACACTTCCTATGCTTTTTCATCCTCAATGCCTTGAAGGCAGGCAAATTCATAACAGTGCAAACTAAAGGACCAAATATACTCTTGTGTCAAATATAAAAACCTCAAATTGACCCTCCACCCACTGCCATTCCTCTCAGGTCCCATTCAAGAGGAGCAGAAATATTGTCAGTTTGTGAGCCGTTTAAAAAGCTCTCCGACCTCCGACCTTGTACCGCCTTCCCAGCACCACTCAAAGACTCTAGCATCTATTTGCAACACTAAAATGTACCCCAGAGAGCAGCACTTAATATAACTGTGGGAAGAACCATCCACTATTGAATTTGGAGCAAAGAGAGAGTGAGTGGATTATATCAGTTTGCTAAAATGTTGGTCACGAGCACGTAGGCGTTGAACGACCAACGCTTCCAAAACGCCCTATGGGCTAGCCTAGTGGGGTACGAAATTATTGACACCCTTGATAATGATGACTGTATAAACTGAATATTTCAAATACTGAGCTATAATGCATGCTATTTTGCTTACACCGGTCCTGGGGCCCTTGTCAACAGCGTCATTGAAATGTAAAGAGTACCAGGACATTTTAGCCGAAAACCTGGTTGCCTCTGCCAGGAGGCTAAAATTGGACGCAAGTGGATCTTCCAGCGAGACAATAACACCAAGCACACAACAAAATCCACAAAGAAATGGTTCATTCACCACAAAATAACACATTTGCAAAGGCCATCTCAGTCTCTGGATTTGAAACCCATTGAAAACCTGTGGTTTGAATTGAGGAGGGCCGTCCATAAGGGCAGACGAATGATATCAGGCATCTGGAAGGATTATGTGAGGAGGAATGGTCTAGGATCCCTCCCAATGTGTTCTCCAAATCATTAAACATTTGAGAAAAAGGCTCAGTGCCATTTTCCTTGCAAGGTGAGCTATTGAAAGGTATTGAAAACAGGGGTGTCAATCATTTTGACCCCTCCGTTGTTGAGAGAGAAAAAGTAGTATTTGTTAAACAAAATATTTTTCTCTGAGCAATTGTATTAATATGCATTTATATAAATTTCCACTTTTTTTTGCATACAATATAGGTCAGTATTTTTATGATTTATTTTATTCAGTAATTTTTTTCTCATCTTTATGAAGAGTGTCAATAACTTCAGACCCCACTGTATGTCTAACACCTATTAGATTTCTGACTTGATATATCAGTTGCCCTCCAAACTCCTTCCTGTTTCATATTTTGTGGTTTTACTGAACAGATAGGATGTGGTTTTACTGAACAGATAGGATGTGGTTTTACTGAACATATAGGATGTGGTTTTACTGAACAGATAGGATGTGGTTTTACTGAACAGATAGGATGTGGTTTTACTGAACATATAGGATGTGGTTTTATAAAAGCAGACAGGAAAGGTAGGAGAAGTGCGACTGGGCTGGATTCAAACCCACATCGAATCTCTGGTATATAAGTGTGCCGGAGTTAGCGGCACGAATAACTAGACACATTCCTTCCTGTTTCGTGGGCTGAGTGGTTGTTGTGTGTACCTGGGGGCAGCTGAGGCCAGGAGTACTGCTGCCAGTCCTGCAGGACGTACGTGAAGCGGATAGCGATGTTGATGGGAGGAAGAGGAGACAGGGGACAGACCTGAAGAACAACAGAGGAAATAGAAACATAAATAGAGACAAGGTTATGTAATATCTTGTGCTATCCATCATATCTAGCAGGGGGCTGGGTACCCAGACAAAGGTTCAGCCTAGTGCTGGACAGCAACATAAAACATGCTTATTAATGAAGATTCGCCATTGAAAGTGAATCTTAGTCAAACACTAGGCTTACTCTCATCCAGGGAAACTGGACCTACAGTTAGTCTGGGGTGACCCATGTGAAAGAGCTAAAAGGTTCATGTTAGGCATGAAGTCAATTAGACCAGGTCCTTCCATACTCACCGTCTTGGACTTAAAGATGTCCAGCAGGCCTGAGAGGTGGTTGTATTGTCTGGGCACCTTGCGGAGGTGGACCATCTCAGGGTCTGTACGCATCCCCGGTCCCTGGCACTTCCCATGGTACATCCTCCTCCACTTCTGCTGGACCTGAACAAACATCGGCACCTGGCTGTACGGCATCCACAGGGGAAATAGAGAACTTTAAAAAAGGTTAGGTCACTTCAAACGTTGATGTTTTGTGGGAGAGCAGCCACACGTTGAAATCCTGTGGCTACTGTAACTACTCTCCGTTCTTGTGTCAAGATGAGTTTGTCACATGCCATCGGCAGTTAAGATCCAGCTATAGAAAGATTTCCGATTTGACTAATCTTTCAATTGGTTTGGGATTGAGGCATACATTTGGACCTGCACAACAGATGACGTTTGATTTTAAAGTGATCCCTTTAACTTTAGAGACATGCCAGGAATCTCTGGTATCAATGTGGAAGAGCAGCCACAGGACTGAAATCCAGTAACTCCCTCCACAACCCTATTCTACCACCACAGCTACACAGCAGCACCTGGTGCACAGTAGAGGAACTACAGACAAAACATACGCCACCTAGTGGATTGAACAAGTAAATAATTTAATAATGAGCTTTGTTCCATTTTTTACATTTACGTTAGTCATTTAGCAGACGCCCTTATGCAGAGCGACTTTCAGTAATGAGTACATACATTTTCATACTTTTTTCCACCCACATACTGACCTTGAATATTATTCTATTCAAAAGTATGTCATACTTTCTCTAATTGGAAGTCACAAACCAACATTATTCGTAATAAATGATACATGCATCAGTGACAGAACACGTGCTCATGAAGCTATGTGCTCATGAAGCTATGTGCTCATGAAGCTATGTGCTCATGAAGCTACATGCTGATGATCTGATACATGCTTCCTCTTACTCTAACCATGTGTTGTTAATGTCTCTCTGCCACACAGTAAACTCCCAGAGAGACAGTGAGACCAGATGACCTTGCTACAGAGCCACAGAGCTACAGATCTACTGCTACCATCTTCCATTCAGCCCAGTGTTGCCATGGTTACCAGCTGACCTACCGCAATACGTGATGCCACGGAGGGCTGTACTCACTTCCCACAGTGTTGCTATTTTAAAACATGGCTTGTGACATTATACAGAAACACACACAAAGAGAATGTTGCAACTAGCTGTGTGAATGTGTAGGAACCTCAGCATAGATTCATGATTAGCTATAGGACACATTGGCAGTATCAGCTCTTCTTTAATTTGTCAAAGCAAATTCTGTAACAAATTTGAACTTGATTTTCCAAAAGAACATAAACAGTTGCTGTATAACTGTGACTTATAGCAGTTACTGTTCCCAAAGAGACAGGTATATAATATTAGCTGAATACAGTATTCACTGTTGCTACGGTCACCTACCAGTCTGCATTGGCCAGAGAGATGGAGCAACAGTCACCTACCAGCCTGTGTTGGCCAGAGAGATGGAGCTACGGTCACCTACCAGTCTGTGTTGACCAGAGAGATGGAGCTACTGTCACCTACCAGCCTGTGTTGACCAGAGAGATGGAGCTACGGTCACCTACCAGCCTGTGTTGGCCAGAGAGATGGAGCTACTGTCACCTACCAGCCTGTGTTGGCCAGAGAGATGAAGCTACGGTCACCTACCAGCCTGTGTTGGCCAGAGAGATGGAGCTACTGTCACCTACCAGCCTGTGTTGGCCAGAGAGATGAAGCTACGGTCACCTACCAGTCTGTGTTGGCTAGAGAGATGGAGCTACTGTCACCTACCAGCCTGTGTTGGCCAGAGAGATGGAGCTACGGTCACCTACCAGCCTGTGTTGGCCAGAGAGATGGAGCTACGGTCACCTACCAGTCTGTGTTGACCAGAGAGATGGAGCTACTGTCACCAACCAGCCTGTGTTGGCCAGAGAGATGGAGCTACTGTGACCTACCAGCCTGTGTTGGCCAGAGAGATGGAGCTACTGTCACCAACCAGCCTGTGTTGGCCAGAGAGATGGAGCAACAGTCACCTACCAGTCTGTGTTGACCAGAGAGATGGAGCTACTGTCACCTATCAGTCTGCATTGACCAGAGAGATGGAGCTACTGTCACCTACCAGCCTGTGTTGGCCAGAGAGATGGAGCTACTGTCACCTACCAGTCTGTGTTGACCAGAGAGATGGAGCTACTGTCACCAAACAGCCTGTGTTGGCCAGAGAGATGGAGCGACAGTCACCTACCAGCCTGTGTTGGCCAGAGAGATGGAGCTACGGTCACCTACCAGTCTGTGTTGGCCAGAGAGATGGAGCTACTGTGACCTACCAGTCTGTGTTGGCCAGAGAGATGGAGCTATGGTGACCTACCAGTCTGTGTTGGCCAGAGAGATGGAGCTACGGTCACCTACCAGTCTGTGTTGGCCAGAGAGATGGAGCTATGGTCACCTACCAGTCTGTGTTGGCCAGAGAGATGGAGCTACGGTCACCTACCAGCCTGTGTTGGCCAGAGAGATGGAGCTGCTATGGTCAACTACCAGCCTGTGTTGGCCAGAGAGATGGAGCTACTGTCACCTACCAGTCTGTGTTGGCCAGAGAGATGGAGCTACTGTCACCTACCAGTTGTGTTGGCCAGAGAGATGGAGCTACGGTCACCTACCAGTTGTGTTGGCCAGAAAGATGGAGCTACGGTCACCTACCAGCCTGTGTTGGCCAGAGAGATGGAGACAGAGCTGAGGAGTAGGTTGCACTTGGACTCACTGATAACTGCCTCCCATTTGGCCCCAGGGGAGATGACCACAAACTCACACATGCCACATACCTGCAAACACAGACTGGATACTTAAAATGTGCAATATGCAGAAATCTCTCTGCCATTTCCAAGTTGCAAAAATTTGAATAGTTTGCCTCATGTCAGTTTATGTGACAAAACAAGCAGTCATTGTGTAGAGAATCATTGTACCATCTAAACCATTGTGAAATATATTTCCATAACCAAAAATGTTGTATTTTCAGCTATTTGAAGCTGGTGTCCCAAATGAAAGTAAACGGTACAAAAACTAAACTGAAAATTGGGAAGCATAAAATTAGCACACATACAGTGAGCTCCTAAAGTAATGGGACAGTGACACATGTTTTGTTGTTTTGGCTCTGTACTCCAGCACTTTGGATTTGAAATGATACAATGACTATGATGTTAAAGTGCAACCTGTCAGCTTTCATTTTAGGGTATTTTCAATCATATCGGGTGAACCGTTTACAAATTACAGCACATTGTACGGCACATTGTACATAGACTGTCCGCTTTTGAGGACCAAAGGTATTGGAACAAATTCCCTTATATGTGAATTAAAGTAGTAAAAAGTAGTGTATTTGGTCTCATATTCATAGCACACAATGACTACATCCAACTTGTGACTCTACACATTTGTTGGATGCATTTGCTGTTTGTATTGTGTTTCAGATTATTTTGTGACCAATAGAAATGAATATTAAAGAATGTATTGTGTCATTTTGGAGACACTTTTATTGTAAATAACAGTAGAATACATTTCTAAACACTTCTACATTAACGTGGTGCTAACATGATTACGGATAATCCTGAATGAATCGTGAATAATGAGTGAGAAAGTTAGACGCACAAATATCATACCTCCCAAAAATGCCAACCTCCCATGTTATTGTAATGGTGAGAAGTAGCATGTCTTGGGAGTATGATATTTGTACGTTTGTAACTTTCTCACTCATCATCATTATTCACGATTCATTCAGGATGATCTGGAATCATGGTAGCATTCGTATTAATGTAGAAGTGTTTAGAAAACATATTTGAAAACATTTACGTTAAGCCCTCATACCACCCTCATGGAGTCTGTTTCTGACCGTTTGAGCAGACACATGCACATTTGTGGCCTGCTGGAGGTCATTTTGCAGGGCTCTGGCAGTGCTCCTCCTGCTCCTCCTTGCACAAAGGCGGAGGTAGCGGTCCTGCTGCTGGGTTGTTGCCCTCCTACGGCCTCCTCCACGTCTCCTGATGTACTGGCCTGTCTCCTGGTAGCGCCTCCATGCTCTGGACACTACGCTGACAGACACAGCAAACCTTCTTGCCACAGCTCGCATTGATGTTCCATCCTGGATGAGCTGCACTACCTGAGCCACTTGTGTGGGTTGTAGACTCCGTCTCATGCTACCACTAGAGTGAAAGCACCGCCAGCATTCAAAAGTGACCAAAACATCAGCCAGGAAGCATAGGAACTGAGAAGTGGTCTGTGGTCACCACCTGCAGAACCACTTCTTTATTGGGGGTGTCTTGCTAATTGCCTATAATTTCCACCTGTTGTCTATTCCATTTGCACAACAGCATGTGAAATGTATTGTCAATCAGTGTTGCTTCCTAAGTGGACAGTTTGATTTCACAGAAGTGTGATTGACTTGGAGTTACATTGTGTTGTTTAAGTGTTCTCTTTATTTTTTTGAGCCGTGTATATTTTGGACCTGAGAAATAGGCAGTTTCATTTGGGTATGTTTTTCATCCAAACCCTGCCCCATACTGCCCCCCCCTTATTCTCTTATTCTCATCAGTATTTTTTAAAACTGCACTGTTGGTTAGGGGCTCGTAAGTAAACATTTTACTGTAAGGTTGTTGTATTTGGCACGTGACTAATAACATTTCATTTGACCCAGAAAAGAGCCTCCAAAGCGAGACCACACAGACCTCGAGAGTTTGGTTCGCTTGATTTCCGTGGACCAGTTCTCTTATTTAAGACAATGTGAATGCAAAGCTCCCCAGGTTCACTTGTCATTATTCCAGCATCACAAACTAAACTACTGCATCACTGTTTCCCCTGCTATAACCCCTCACACTAAACTACTGCAGCACTGTTTCCCCTGCTATAACCCCTCACACTAAACTACTGCAGCACTGTTTCCCCTGCTATAACCCCTCACACTAAACTACTGCAGCACTGTTTCCCCTGCTATAACCCCTCACACTAAACTACTGCAGCACTGTTTCCCCTGCTATAACCCCTCACACTAAACTACTGCATCACTGTTTCCCCTGCTATAACCTCTCACACTAAACTACTGCAGCACTGTTTCCCCTGCTATAACCCCTCACACTAAATACTGCAGCACTGTTTCCCCTGCTATAACCCCTCACACTAAACTACTGCAGCACTGTTTCCCCTGCTATAACCCCTCACACTAAACTACTGCAGCACTGTTTCCCCTGCTATAACCCCTCACACTAAACTCCTGCATCACTGTTTCCCCTGCTATAACCCCTCACACTAAACTCCTGCATCACTGTTTCCCCTGCTATAACCCCTCACACTAAACTACTGCAGCACTGTTTCCCCTGCTATAACCTCTCACACTAAACTACTGCAGTACTGTTTCCCCTGCTATAACCCCTCACACTAAACTACTGCAGCACTGTTTCCCCTGCTATAACCTCTCACACTAAACTACTGCAGTACTGTTTCCCCTGCTATAACCCCTCACACGAAACTACTGCAGCACTGTTATAACCCCTCACACTAAATACTGCAGCACTGTTTCCCCTGCTATAACCCCTCACACGAAACTACTGCAGCACTGTTTCCCCTGCTATAACCCCTCACACTAAATACTGCAGCACTGTTTCCCCTGCTATAACCCCTCACACTAAACTACTGCATCACTGTTTCCCCTGCTAACCCCTCACACTAAACTACTGCAGCACTGTTTCCCCTGCTATAACCTCTCACACTAAACTACTGCAGTACTGTTTCCCCTGCTATAACCTCTCACACTAAACTACTGCAGCACTGTTTCCCCTGCTATAACCTCTCACACTAAACTACTGCAGCACTGTTTCCCCTGCTATAACCCCTCACACTAAACTACTGCAGCACTGTTTCCCTGCTATAACCCCTCACACTAAACTACTGCAGCACTGTTTCCCCTGCTATAACCCCTCACACTAAACTACTGCAGCACTGTTTCCCCTGCTATAACCCCTCACACTAAACTACTGCAGCACTGTTTCCCTGCTATAACCCCTCACACTAAACTACTGCAGCACTGTTTCCCCTGCTATAACCCCTCACACGAAACTACTGCAACTGTTTCCCCTGCTATAACCCCTCACACTAAATACTGCAGCACTGTTTCCCCTGCTATAACCCCTCACACTAAACTACTGCAGCACTGTTTCCCCTGCTATAACCCCTCACACTAAACTACTGCAGCACTGTTTCCCCTGCTATAACCTCTCACACTAAACTACTGCAGCACTGTTTCCCCTGCTATAACCCCTCACACTAAACTACTGCAGCACTGTTTCCCCTGCTATAACCCCTCACACTAAATACTGCAGCACTGTTTCCCCTGCTATAACCCCTCACACTAAACTACTGCAGCACTGTTTCCCCTGCTATAACCCCTCACACTAAACTACTGCAGCACTGTTTCCCCTGCTATAACCCCTCACACTAAACTACTGCAGCACTGTTTCCCCTGCTATAACCCCTCACACGAAACTACTGCAGCACTGTTTCCCCTGCTATAACCCCTCACACTAAACTACTGCAGCACTGTTTCCCCTGCTATAACCCCTCACACTAAACTACTGCAGCACTGTTTCCCCTGCTATAACCCCTCACATTGGTGCCACAAAAGGGAGATGATGATGTGCAGGTTCTCTGAATTAAATGTGTACTGTTTTTGGATATTGATTAGCGATTGTCAAGGGCACAGACATTCCAAAATGTGTGGAATTTTTAGTTCCAGTGGGGTGATGAGAGTAGTGTACTGTGGTAATTTCACAAGAGTAGTAGGATGGTTTAAAGAGTTCTAGATATTTGAGTCAGGACAGCTAATCAGCTGTACCAGTGATTGTCTGAGACGGGAGTTTGTTTTACCTCTCGTGTTGTTATTCAGAATTTGGACCACGGTGGGCATGAGCTGCAGCTCGCCATCTTGCTGGTCTAAAGGAAGATGAGTTTATTTCTTCCCCTCGTGTTGAGGTTAAAATTTCCAACCATTTCAAACATGTTGCTCTCGCCTCACGTTTCCTGGTCTGATGTTCATTTCGTTACCAAACCTTTGATGGAACCGAAAAGGGCGGTTCCATCAGTGTGACACGCTCTCTGACATCATCATGGCGTGGCTACTTATACACAGATTATAGTAAATAGATTCTCTTATATCTCATAAAGTCAAATTCCTATCTTAACAAAACTACTTTCATTTTTCCCATTCTATATGCACAATGTATTGGATGAAAACTTGACAGATAAACTGGATATACTTTCCAAGTTACAGTATTTTGTCCACCCAGTTTTTAATGACATCACAAAATGAAAAACAATATGGCATTAGTTTTCTATAGCTCCCCACTAACCAGTCCCCACATGCTTATGTTAGAATTATTGTCCCAGGATTCACGTTTGACCGTGTTAGAGTATCGCTGAAGAAAACTTCTGTGAAACAAAGAACATTCCTTGGGTTAAATCCTGGAAGGGGAGAGAGTTTCCTTCTCCTGTAATCTACAACATGGGCGGGAGAGTGCCCATGGCCAAGCTGATCTGATCCATTCTGATCCTCACAGGACAGTCATGACTTATTATTATATATTTGTTTATACGGATAGCCAGGGGCACACTCCAACACTCAGACATCATTTACAAACAAAACATTTGTGTTTAGTGAGTCCGCCTGATTCGAGGCAATAGATGACCAGGGATGTTCTCTTGATAAGTGTGTGAATTGGACCATTTTCCTGTCAAGTACTTTTGGGTGTCAGGTACAATGTTTTCTGCCGGAATGTAGTAAATTAAAAGTTTTAGTTGAATAACGATAGATACCCAAAGAAAATACTTAAGTAGTACTTTAAAGTATTTTTCTTAAGTACTTTATACCACTGATCTTTAATCAGGTAAACATTCGCAAAGGCCACAGGGTCAGACGGTATTCCTTTGCGCGTTCTCAGAGCTTACGCAGAAAAGCTGGCAGGAATATTCAGGTCAAACTCTACCTTGTCCGAGTCTGTAATCCCAATGTTGCAAGCTGACCATCAACATTGCTGTTCCCATGAACTCTAAAGTAATCTTCCACAATGACTACCGCCCTGTAGCACTCTGTCGTGTCTTTGGCTATGCCGGATTAAGTGATACGACATGCTATTCTATAAAATAATTTATCCGTAATTAATATTACCTGATTGAGCTAATCATGTAAATGTAATTAACTAGAGAGTCGGGCACCACAAAATAATATTTATAGAGCGGTTATCTTCCGGATAAACTCTTAAAGACCTAGTAATATTTTACATCAATAGCAGTCAATATTAATCGTCATCTTAATTCAGTCTCTTCTGAAAGTTGTCAATTCTTGGTTATCTGCACGAACCCTGGCTAACAAGTTGAATCAGCAATAAAATATTGGGTTTAATTATTTATTTACTAAATACCTAACTAATCACACAGAATTACACATACACATATTTAAATCATAACTTGATTACAAATTACGTCATAAAGGAAAACGTCCCTAGCGGGCGGATCAGATATGACAGCTGGTTACACAAAAGAAAAGAGGCTAGGTTTGAGTGAATAAGTGGGAAGACTGAGGAACAAATGGTGAAGCTGTGCTAAATACAGTATCTTATGCACATCAACTCCATCATCCCAGACACTCTAGACCCACTCCAATTTGCATACCACCCCAATAGAGCCATAGAAGAGGAAATCTCAATTGCACTCCACACTGACCTAGATAAGAGGAATACCTCTGTGAGAATGCTGTTCATTGACTACAGCTCAGTGTTCAACACCATAGTCCCTTCCAAGCTCATCACCAAGCTTTGGAACCTGGGAATGAACACTTCACTCTGCAACTGGATCATGGACATCACCTCTGCCATACTGACCCTCAACATGGGGGCATGCTAGCTCCATCCTGGTGGCTCAGTGCACTAATTACATTAATAGAGAAGATAACAGTTTTAATCTCACTGATGCTGTGTCACGATAAAACATAGGACATATGGGAGTTATTTTCCTATCTGTGCTTGGAGATTGGACAAAGTTTACTCAAAATAAGTTAGCAGTCTTATTAAAAGTCTTGAAACAATTCAGTGAAATTTAAGAAAGTTATTCCAAAACCTCCAAACACCGTTCATTTCTGTTCTCAAAACTTTAATAAAACCTTCCAGGAGAATTTAAGGAACCAGAGTAAAACACTCTCAGAACCTCCCTGCAACCTAAAAATACACATTTTTAGGACATTACCAAAAAATGTCATTAAAGGTTGCCATACCTACCTACCTACCCACCCACCCACCCACCCACCCACCCACCCACCCACCCACCCACCCACCCACCCACCCACCCACCCACCCACCTACCTACCTACCTACCTACCTACCTACCTACCTACCTACCTACCTACCTACCTACCTACCTACCTACCTACCTACCTACCATACCTACCATACATACCATACCTACCTACCATACCATACATACATACATACATACCATACATACATACATACATACATACATACATACATACATACATACATACATACATACATACATACATACATACATACATACATACATACATACATACATACATACATACATACATACATACATACATACATACATACATACATACATACATACATACATACATACATACATACATACATACATACATACATAGTTGAAGTCAGAAGTTTACATACACCTTAGCCAAATACATTTAAACTCAGTTTTTCACAATTCCTGACATTTAATCAGAGTAAGAATTCCCTGCCTTAGGTCAGTTAGGATCACCACTTTATTATAAGAAGGTGAAATGTCAGAATAATAGTAGAGAGAATGATTTATTTCAGTTTTTATTTATTTCATCACATTATCAGTGGGTCAGAAGTTTACATACAGTCAATTAGTATTTGGTAGCATTGCCTCTAAATTGTTTAACTTGGGTCAAATGTTCCGGGTAGCCTTCCACAAGCTTCCCACAATAAGTTGGATGAATTGTGGGTCATTCCTCCTGACAGAGCTGGTGTAACTGAGTCAGGTTTGTAGGCCTCCTTGCTCCCACACACTTTTTCATTTCTGCCCACATATGTTCTATACGATTGAGTTCAGGGCTTTGTGATGGCCACTCCAATACCTTGACTTTGTTGTCCTTAAGCCATTTTGCCATGACTTTGGAAGTATGCTTGGGGTCATTGTCCATTTGGAAGACCCATTTGCAACCAAGCTTTAACTTCCTGACTGATGTCTTGAGATGGTGCTTCAATATATCCAAATAATTTTCCTGCCTCATGATGCCATCTATTTTGTGAAGTGCACCAGTCCCTCCTGCAGCAAAGCAACCCCACAACATGATGCTGCCACCCCCGTGCTTCACGGTTGGGATGTTCTTCGACTTGCAAGCCCCCCCTTTTTCCTCCAAACATAACGATTGTCATTGTGGCCCAACAGTTCTATTTTTGATTCATCAGAGCAGAGGACATTTCGCCAAAAAGTACGATCTTTGTCCCCATGTGCAGTTGTAAACCGTAGTCTGGCTTTTTTATGGTGGTTTTGGAGCATGTGACTTCTTCATTACTGTGTGGCCTTTCAGGTTATGTCGATATAGGACTTGTTTTACTGTGGATATAGATACCTTTTGTACCTGTTTCCTCCAGCATCTTCACAAGGTCCTTTGCTGTTGTTCTGGGATTGATTTGTACATTTCGTACCAAAGTACGTTCATCTCTATGAGACAGAACGCGTCTCCTTCCTGGGCTGTATGACAGCTGCGTGGTCCCATGGTGTTTATACTTGCGTACTATTATTTGTACAGATTAATGTGGTATCTTCAGGCATTTGGAAATTGCTCCCAAGGATGAACCAGACTTGTGGAGGTCTACAAATCTTTTCTGAGGCCTTGGCTGATTTTTTATTTATTTTCCCATGATGTCAAGCAAAGAGGCACTGAATTTGAAGGTAGGCCTTGAAATACATCCACAGGTAAACCTCAAATTGACTCAAATGATGTCAATTAGCCTATCAGAAGTTTCTAAAGCTATGACATCATAGTTTGAAATTTTCCAAGCTGTTTAAAGGCACAGTCAACTTAGTGTATTTAAACTTCTGAACAACTGGAATTGTGATACAGTGAATTATATGTAAAATATTCTGTCTGTAAACAATTGTTGGAAAAATGACTTGTGTCATGCACAAAGTAGATGTCCTAACAGACTTGCCAAAACTATAGTTTTTGCCAAAACTATAGAAATTTGTGGACTGGTTGAAAAACTAGTTTTAATGACTCCAACCTAAGTGTATGTAAACTTCCGACTTCAACTGTACATGTAATTCTGTGTGATTATTTAGTAAATAAATAATTAAGCTAGTTTGTTTATTGCTGATTTAAGTTATTAGCTAGGGTTCGTGCAGATAACCAAGTACTTACGACGGTCAGAATGAGATTGATCGAGGTGACGATTAATAATTGACTGCAATTGATATAAAAGATCTTCAGATCTTGTGAAGGCCTTCATTGTAAATAATAATTTGTTCTCAACTGACTTGCCTAGTTGAATAAAATATATATAAAATTAAGAAAAGTTTTGACTGTACAGACAAATTGAGCAGTCTTGCAATAGGCAGGCAGACATGCCTCTCAACAGAAAGGCTGTGCCCACTGCCCATCACATTAGATGGAAAATGAGCTGCTCTTCCTAACCTCCTGCCAAATGTATGACCACCTTAGAGATACATATTTCCCACGGATCACAGGGACTCACAAGGAATTAGGCTGTTAGGGGCCAGTAACCAAAAGGTTGCTGGATTGAATCCCCGAGCTGACGAGGTAAAAATATGTCATTCTGCCCCTGAACAAGGCAGTTAACCCACCGTTCCCCGGTAGGCTGTCGTTGTAAATAAGAATTTGTTCTTAACAGACTTGCCTAGTTAAACAAAGGTCAAATATATATATATATATATTAGGTGAAATACAGCAGTGTGCAATCACAGCAGCAAGATGTGTGGCCTGTTGCCATGAGAAACAGGAAACCAGTGTGTAGAGAGCGAGGGAGACACTTAACAGCTAAGACCATTTTTATTTTGCCTTTATTTAACTAGGCAAGTCAGTTAAGAACATATTCTTATTTTCAATGACGGCCTAGGAACAGTGGGTTAACTGTTCAGGGGCAGAACGACAGATTTGTACCTTGTCAGCTTGGGGATATGTTCTTGCAACACTTTAAGTTACTAGTCCAACGCTCTAACCACTAGGCGACGCTGCTGCCCCATTTACAAACCCCAATTTTGCCTTCAGTGGTCAGGGCTCAAAGTGTGACATCTCACACTTCTCAAAAACATGTCCTACAGATCACACAGACCCACAAATAATTTCAAAACAAATAAAAAATACTGCAGTGTGCCATCACAGTAGCAAGATGTCTTGAGTGGTCAGGGGTCAAGTGTGACATCTCATACTTCTCTAAAAAGTGCTAATCATTATTACTCCCTTACCTCATCCATGCACTGGGTTGTGGGGTATTAAAGACAATGCAATGCTAACTGGAGAAAATAGCACAACACATGATTGTGTGGCTCATGTTGCTTGCGATGCCAGGGGCGTGGGTTTGGTTCTATCTGGGGCGCCTATGTGTAAATACAGTGCCTTGCGAAAGTATTCGGCCCTCTTCAACTTTGCGACCTTTTGCACATTTCAGGGTTCAAACAAAGATATAAAACTGTATTTTTTTGTGAAGAATCAACAACAAGTGGGACACAATCATGAAGTGGAACGACATTTATTGGATATTTCAAACTTTTTTAACAAATCAAAAACTGAAAAATTGGGCGTGCAAAAAAAGGTGTTTTCTCTTAAGGGGAAGAGTTATCTATAGAATATTGTGTATATTATATGAAGAGGAGGATGGTGACAGGGGAGGGAAAAAAGGCCACATTCTCAATGTGTAATGTCAATCTCAGAGGTAGTGAAAGAGAGAGCATGTGTAACGTCAGTCTAAGATAGAGGTAGTGAAAGAGAGAGCATGTGTAACGTCAGTCTCAGAGGTAGTGAAAGAGAGAGCATGTGTGATGTCAGTCTCAGGTAGAGGTAGTGAAAGAGAGAGCATGTGTAACGTCAGTCTCAGAGGTAGTGAAAGAGAGAGCATGTGTGATGTCAGTCTCAGGTAGAGGTAGTGAAAGAGAGCATGTGTAACGTCAGTCTCAGAGGTAGTGAAAGAGAGAGCATGTGTAACGTCAGCCTCAGATAGAGGCAGTGAAAGAGAGAGCATGTGTGTGCATGCCTTGTGTCTGTGTAATAATAATCATAGATGGGTGACTATATTTGTCCTATTTCAAACAATCATGAAAATCTTATAAGAATGTTTTATGGCAGAAGATTATTTGTACAAGCTAAGATTTTGTATGTCAGTGGTGTATTTGTATGTGTTCATTTAATTACATTGTTGTTTTTAATGTTGACTAATAAAAATAAAAACAATGAAGAAAATAAGGTCATATTCTCAGCACATACTTTTCTTATATTCATAGATGAATCTTATACTTTGTCTCAAATATATCATACCATATCTTTGTAGGAAATTCACCACAATCATGTATGGCATAAGGTATAGAAGTTAACACATATACTGTACAGTACATGACCAAAGGTATGTGGACACCTGCTCATCGAACATCTCATTCCAAAATCATGGGCATTAATATGGAGTTGGTCCCTCTTTGCTGCTATAACAGCCTCCACTCTACTGTGGAAGGCTTTCCACTAGATGTTGGAACATTGCTACAGGGACTTGCTTCCATTCAACCACAAGCGCATTAGTGAGGTCGGGGACTGCCAGATAAAGTGCGATTCATCACTCCAGAGAACGTGTTTTCACTGCCTCAGAATCCAATGGCGGCGAGCTTTACACCACTCCAGCCAACACTTGGTCTTGCGCATGGTGACCTTAGGCTTGTGTGAGGCTGCTCGGCCATGGAAACCCATTTCATGAAGCTCACGACTAAGTTATTCTGCCGATGTTGCTTCCAGAGGCAGAGTCACAACCGAAGAGACGATTTTTACACACGCGCTACAGCACTCAGTGGTCCCGTTCTGTGAGATTGTGTTCTACCACTTCGCAGCTGAGTCATCATTGTTCCTTTCCACTTCACAATAACAGCACTTACAGTTGACCAGGGCAGCACTAGCGTAACGAGATGTGAAATGGCGAGCTAGTTAGCGGGGTGCGCGCCAGTAGCGTTTCAATTGGTGACGTTCACTTGCTGAGACCTTGAAGTAGTTGTTCCCCTTGCCCTGCAAGGGCCGCGGCTTTTGTGGCGCGATGGGTAACGATGCTTCGAGGGTGACTGTTGTCGATGTGTCCAGGTAGGGGCGAGGAGAGGGACGGAAGCTAAACTGTTACATTAGCAAGACAGAAATTCGACAAACTGGGTGTCAGTGTTCTCCTTGCATTGTTCTAAATCTGTGTGAGGCCCAATGCCTGACGGGGTCAACAGAGGACACCAAGGACTTTGTCTGTCTGACCAGGTGAGTTGATTTATGGTTCTGTACTTACAAGCAAAATGTTAATACAATCATTTTAACGGAATAGTTCAACCAAATAACTGTTTCCTTACCTTGAATGTAGTCTCTGGGTAAACAGAGATTGGAATCTACACTGACTAAAGACTAAAGTAAAACAAACCAAGTGTGGATACAAATTTCTATAACTTAATGTCAACCTCTAGCGTAACTGATGTAAGTCAAACAAAGGTAAATGTGACATCTGACCCAGTCAGTAAATCATAATAACTTGCAGCCAGGTTGAATAACATTCGGTCCTCTTTGCAGTGAGCAGAAACAGCGGCCATCTGCTGAACACCTATTGGGCCACCCTTTCTTTCCCAAGGATGTCATCTTTGTTTAGAAAATACACAACGCTGTTGGGCGCCATTTCCTGAGTTCATCAAGAAGTGAAAACCCGTAACACCTATAAAGAATGTATATACACACACACCACCTTTCAGAAGTCCTTTAGGGTCCCTTTGAAATGTCCCCGTTTGTCCATTAAAATATCAAATTGATCAGAAATAACGTGTAGACATTTAATGTTGTAAATTACTATTGTAGCAGGAATGGCTGATTTTTAATGGAATATCTATCTACATAGGTGTAGAGGGCCATTATCAGCAACCATCACACCTGTGTTCCAATGGCCACGGTGTGTTAGCCTTTTCGCTAATTGATCATTAGAAAACCATTCAGCAATTATGTTAGCACATATGAAAACTCGCTGATTAAAGAAGTAAAACTGGCCTTCTTTATACTAGTGGAGCATCAGCATTTGTGGGTTTCGATCACAGGCTCAAAATGGCCAGAAACAAGGTCCTTTCTTCTGAAACTCGTCAGTCTATTCTTGTTCTGAGAAATGAAGGTTATTCCATGCGAGAAATTGCAAAGAAACTGAAGATCTTGTACAACAATGTATCCTACTCCCTTCACAGAACAGTGCAAACAGGTTCTAACCAGAATAGAAAGAGTGGGAGGCCCCGGTGCACAACTGAGCAAGAGGACAAGTACATGAGTGTCTAGTTGAGAAACACATGCCTCCTCACTAGTCCTCAACTGGCAGCTTCATTAAATAGTACCCGCAAAACACCAGTCTCAAAATCAAGTGAAGAGGCGACTTAGGAATTGCTGGCCTTCTAGGCATCCCGGAGGCGTTCGTTTCTTAAATTAGACTAACGTACTTGTTCTAATATAATAATAATATAATAATAATATATGCCATTTAGCAGACGCTTTTGTTCTCTTGGTCAGTTGTGCAACGGGGCCTCCCACTCTTTCTATCCTGGTTTAAGCCAGTTTGCGCTGTTCCTTGAAGGGGGCAGTACACAGTGTTGTACGAGATCTTCCACTTATTGCATGGAATAGCCTTCATTTCTCAGGACAAGAATAGACGGACGTGTTTCAGAAGAAAGGTCTTTGTTTCGGGCCATTTTGAGCCTGTAATCAAACCCACAAATGCAGATACTCAACTAGACTAAAGAAAGACAGTTTTAAGCTGTGGAAACAATTGTAAAAGGCTTTAAAAATGATAAACTTGTATTAGCTAACAATGTGCAATTGGAACACAGGAGTGGTGGTTTCTTATAATGGGCCTATGTAGATATTCCATTTAAAAAATCTGCCATTTCCAGCATTAAATGTCTACACTGAGTTTATGATCAATTTGATGTACAAAACCAAATACATTAAGTGACCCCCAACTTTTAAACGGCAGTGTAAATCTGTCAAATTCGCATAATATACCATATTTAAATTCCTTTTCAAATGTATTGCTTGAAACCTTTATCACTCTTGGAACAAGATCTTGCAGAGGATACAAATAGGGCATTTGTATAACATTCTGCTTCCATTCTCTTCATATAACATACCAATCAATCATACAACATAGGTCAAGTTAAGGTAGTGTCAACCTTAGGATTTATTTGTAGAACTTAAATAAAATAATAAAACTAGTTGTCAAGATTTGCACTTGCCTTCTTGTTATCAAAACCACAGTCTGTGCCCAAGAGTATAAGTACTGGTGGAACATAGCATCTTGGCCTCAATACCAACTGTCTGGACACTGAAATAAGAACTAACCAGTCAAAGAACAGTTCTTAGTTTGTGTCCACAATTGAGAACGATATCTGCCATATCCTGTAGGAAACTGACCCGTTGAGAAGCAGACTGCACACGAGCCGCCGTACTGTATCAGCAACACTGACGGACCGTTAAGCCCAATAACCAGGCGACTTTTCTGCCACGTCACTGAACATTAACAATCCTACATTATTTACCATTACTGATTTACAGCTTTGCATCTATCGGCTACAGGGTCAAGCCAAGCAACCATTTTATGTAAATGCACTTCACAGCAAAGGTTAGGCATGTAAACTATAGCACTAGTATTACTGTCCTCGTGTCCTTAGTTTGTTTTTGTTGCGAGGCACAGCCTTTGGCATCCAGCTTTAGGTCATCTTGGAGGCCCCCCCAAGAAAATAGTTGTACAAATTGCATGGCCTCTGACAACATGCCAGGTGGTTGGTACTGTTTGTAGGGTCTGCACTGGAGGAAATCCAGACCCTACAAAGGGATGGAAAGGTCGAAGGTCGAGTGCACTCTACCGGCAGCCATGCGTAGTACAGGCTCTAAGCACAACAGTGGAACGCTGCAGTCAGAATCACCAATGACAGGACTCCTACATCAAGTTACAATAGTCTTTCTCCATCATATATAATATATATATACATCTTATACTTACAAGCAGCTCCAAACCTGAGTATTTATGGTATAGCTTTTTAAACATACAAAAATGTATGTACATTTATCTCCACTTTCTGTAAACAGCAGTCTGCATTCTGCTTTATCCCTTTGATGATAGAAACATGCGGATCATCGATACAGTATTGAGTATTAAAAAAACTTGTTCAAAAAAATAAAATAAAATCCAGCTTCCATTGGCGGCCATGTTTGGCGTGCCTGGCCTTCCTTCTCTACTACCAACTGACAAGCACTCCAGTCACAAGAGGACCGCTTGCCTTGTTTTCTCACTGGATTAGTTGTGGAAATGTAATTATTTAAAAGAAAATAAATGGCATCTTCCATGCCTTTTCAGTACATATATATATATATACACATACATACATATATGTATATATGTATGTATGTGTATATATATATATATATATATACACATTTTTTCAACATTTACACTAGGATGACCCCTTAACTCACGTCCACATTTCAAGACCCATCCAGAGAATATGGACTAAGGACTAAGCAGCAGTTACAGATACAGAAACAGGCAGGACTATACCAGCACTGCCAAGAGATCAGATGATCGGGAAGCATAATAATTATATTTTTGTCCTACACTTTGCTTTATATTTTTTTGCTTTACCTTCCATTGCCTTGCTATAAAGGGTTAATGAGTTTATTCCTTGGGCACTTAACAGGAAATGGGAGCATGTCAAAAGTGTCTGTTTGGTGCTGGCAGTACCCCAGCCGGCGACCTCAGGGCCGCGGCTCTCCACTGGCTTCTTGTCCAGTTTCACTAGGGTGCTGAGATGTCCGTAGCCCACCTGGTATGTGACAGGGGGAGGAGGGGGAAGGGAAGGTTAAAACCAGAGCTGTGAGACGACACACACTGTGACTGCAGCTGAACAGAGGAACAATGAGAGGAACTACCTGCGCCGCCCTTGGAGCTTTTGCTCGTTTTGGAGGAGTGGTGGTTGTGGCCGGCAACGTTGGGGTGTGCCCTCTTGCGGGAGGAACTGGAAACAGAAGCAAGGGCCGGGCCCGCCAACCCCTCAACGCTCCCTAGCCCCAGGGGGCTCCGGAGGAGGGCCGGCCCGACACCTTCTGGCCCCTCAAGGCCCCCCCGGCCATTGCCGCTGTGCTGTGCTGCGTGGAGCTGAGAGTGTCCGTGCTGCTTGTGGTGGCGGTGGGCAGACTGGTCCCGATGCTTCTCCTTGCTCACCAGTGGGCTGGAATGTTTGCTTTTGGGCCCGCCCTCATCAGAAGAGCTGTGGCGCTCAGAGGACACCTTGATTTTCATCTTCAGCTCCTCTTTGCTGGCCACGACCCCCTGAGAAGGAACTGGGAGGCGGAGTTTGAGTGAGCCCCCCTTGTCCCGTTTGTCAGAGGGGAGCCTGTCTTGGCCTAAAACGGCCAGCTTCATTTTAAGAGGAGATGAAGTGGTGCCGCTGCTGCTGCTCCCTGGGTTAGAGTGGGGCTGCATGTGTTTCCTGTGGTCTGACTGGACAGAGGGTATATAGGCATCCCTGCCCTCAGGCTCCATAGCCTGCTGCTCTGTCTGTTTGCGTTTCTGCTGCACCGCCAGCTCGGCAGCGTGCTTCTCTCTGTACTTGTCCAGGGACATTTTCTGGGCAGGCGGGGGCTGCTGTTGCTGTTTACCCCCCCCCGCTACAGCCTTGTGTTCATGTTTAATAGGGTTGAACTCCATGGTCTTATCTGGTCTGTGTGGGTTCAGAGAGCCGTGCTGCAGAGACAGTGAAGCCCCCTGCTGGAGGCCTAGTGTATCTGTTTTGAGGGAATAGCCTCCTCCCTCCGAGCGACCCCCCATGTCCTGGGGCCAGTCGCTGGGGGCGGTGAAGGTGTAGGAGCTGCCCTGCATGGAGGCGATGGAGTCCAGGGAGAGGGGTCCACTGGCGTGACCCGGCAGTGGGACAGGGAACGAGGAGGCGGCTTTGGAGAAGGCTGAGTTGGAGACCCCAGGGATGCTGTCTCCTAGGGAATGTTCGTGGACCAGGGAGGGTCCTGGGTAGGGGTCGTTCGCCTGAGAGCCATCTCCCTTGGGCTTCTTGGCAGCTTGTGTGGCCTGGCATGGGGGAGAAGAGAGAATGATGACGAGGTAGTGAAGAGCATGAACCTACACTGAAATAAAAATCAGCAGACACCAAGGACAATCTACAAATCAGAGTCAGTGAGAGGTATTAATGATGATTCAACGGAGAATAACTTCTGCTTACCCTCCAGTTCCGTATCCTCTTCAACCTGCTCGGCGTCTTCTCCAGAATCTGAAGGAAGTCGTGTGTCAGTTCTGAAGGACAGGACACTTGGTTTTAACACCTAATATAATATGGCAATAATAACATACACCCACACATTTCTCATTGACGAAAACAAAACAATTCTCCCAAACTAAAACATTGTAACTAAGCATTCTGCATGTCTTTCCGACTACAAGCGTGAACTAATGAACGATAATCTAAGAGTCACCATCGAGAAGCTCCAGCGTGACAGAGTTGTCCACGTACTCCCACCAGTGTTTCCCGTCAGTGGAGACGGGGATCTCCCAGTTGGACCATTTACAGGCCAGGTGGATGCAGACGCAGGCGATGACTGTGGGCTTGTGCTGCAGGCAGAACGTGGTGAGGTGGAGGCTGCGCAAGGAGAGGCCGGAGCGCAAGACAGGTCACATGGAGAAGAGGGAAGAGAAGAGGGGCAAACACGATAAGTCACAGGCGTTTTAGGCCGAGGTAAACCATAGTACACAGTATTGAGAACAGAAGAAGCATTGCAAAATAAATGTTATCGTTGACACAGTTGCACACTTAACGGAAGAACAATTACTGCCATGCAGAATAGATCAGGAGTCAGTTTCACATTGTGGCTACCATCCTAGTGGTTACCAAAAGGAGCTGCAGATATAACAATAACTTCAAATTCAAATAAAGACTAGTAGGTTTTTTGGTGGGAATGTGACCCAATTTCACCATTCATTAAAGAAATCCACCCCAATAAATAACACTGGGTCAACATTTTATGGTCCCGTAGAAAATCAGCTTGCAGTAAATTCAAAAGAGCCACTCATTTACACTAACTGGTTGTGGTGAGAAACACACGGAAATGTCTTCTAGTCAACTGTAATCCAAGTTGACTCAAGTTCTTTACAACTCAAGTTATGTAGAAATAGATTACGCTACAATATTGAACCTTGAACGATAAAAAAAAGGGCCAGAGAGCTAGATAGTTTTCCATTTGAAATATCATGGTAAAAGCTGGATGGTAACCTTGTGCCACAATAAGTTAAATGCCTGGACATAATGCATATTATTTCTCCCGTATCACTGCACTGCCTGAGACTAGTCCGCACAATCCTGAAAAACATCAAATCTAAGAAGTATTCACCACGGTGACTGTAACCCTAATAGAATCCAAACCATAGAAAACGAAAACTTAAATTCCCATTCAAGTCAATTATATTTCTAAAGACTTTGGTACCGTTTCCACTTTTTCCCCTCACTGTTTAGTCTACAGGGTACGGTCAAGTAACCATGGCGAAATCCATTTTTATGACCCAAACAAGGCCTTTCTGTGGCTGGTCACAGAGTTCAGGCATTAAGCTATTCATCCTCTAATTACCATGATGTCTACGGCACAGCGTCAAGCTCTTTAATTCTGTTTACTGTTCACCATAAGCCTGTCCAGTTCTAATGGGTCAAATGCAGCCTGCCTTCTTTAGAACAGCCAGTTTTTGGAACACAATGTTGTCTTCGGCTCGATCATATTTGTTTTTTTTTTATTATTTTTTTTTACAAAAAAACACTTTTCATACGATTGCTGGATTGCGTTAGCAGCAGCTTAATTATGACCAGGCCAAACTAAAAGCATTTATCAAGATCTGTGTCCAGACATTGTAGTTAGTTTTGAGGGTGTTTTTGGGCTATGGGAAACAAAAAAGCGATATTAAATCCCAACATGACATCATGGCAAAACGAACCCTTCAGGTCAGGACCTTGTTCTGCCATAATTTGCAGAATATAAACTGTATGGTTGTTTGTAAGTAAAAATTCAAAAAACAAGACCAATACTTATGATGGACAGATATTCTGCAATACAATGAAATGGTGTATTAAAACATGCATTCTTCTCTTCAAATTCAAAAACATGACATTTGAGTGGCTCCGAAAATGGGTTAACATCAAATTGTAATTAGCGCTTCCATTTCTGTTTTTTGTCTCTTATATATATATATATATATCGCTCTCATTACATGAAACATTTGCTTAACTGACTGAAAAGGTTAACTGCGAATGTTTTAAAACAAATAAAAAAGGTTTGCAGTACTTACCAGGACGACGTCTAGTTATGTTTACATCTGTGTAAACTTTAGCTGCTATTCAGGCTACCAAAGTCTCTTTTTTTTAGACATATGCGCTTTTGCAACCGAGCAACCGTGAGGTTCAAGCCCACGACTACACTTCACATTGGGCATTCAACCCCACTGTGCCAACTCTGGTCCCTTGTACAATACACCGCACAGCGACCAGGGCCGGTACCACCAACCACCCCACCCTGTGGAGGGGGCTAGCGTCCCAGAAGCCATCGGCGCATAGAGGGCCGTTGGACACAGAAAGGGTACCCTGCTTACAGGAAGCTATAGTGTGCAGTAGTCACAGTGCAACAAAAAGGCAGGGGGGGTGTCAGGATAACAACCTGTTGGTAGCCATGAAATAGGAAGTCTGTGCCAGATCCTTGCTTGCTGTAAGTGAAAGAGACAAGAGGGTTAAGGTTTTTGCCGACCAGTGTTCTCTGTTAGTAATTATAAGTTTACAAATGTTAGCTTTAAAGGTAGACTCATCGATATGATGCAGATGCTAGGGGTGTGAATGTTTAAACGTTAACGAAATGAGGATCCTTAAGCCGACAAAAAAAATTCCTAACCTTTTTCCGCAACAACAAATTTGTTGAAGCATGAGGCTCAACTTCGCCACTGTTTTGGTCCCGTGGCTACCACGTTCTAACAACGTGAAGGCAACCCGTGAGCTTACGCAGATACTGTGTGACGCTGTGAGAGCCAAGTCTTGCATCTCACTCATCTCAATATCTGCAGTGCTGCTCATTTCGTTGTGTCTACATTTAATGTACTGTACGTCATGTTTAGTGAAAATGCAAAGGTTAACAACAATTTGTTACACAATCATGTCAGCATTTATCCTTCCACACGACAAGAGGGTCATGGCTAGAAGCGATCCAGCTTTTACCTAACATGCTAGGTTCATTTTCCTAACCTGCTGCTTAAGTTCTCATAAGCTGCTACGAAAAGTCAAATCTGATATTAGTTTGACAAAACCTGGATCCCTTCTAGTAATGACCTGACTAGAGGGCATGAAAGACCAAAGAAGGAAGCCTGTACCTCTCACTAGCTGGGAACATTTCACCACATCAGTGTGTGGATGCTCAATAGTTATTTCAAATCCTGGAACAAAATACATGACAGGTGAGTTTCAACAGTAACAGTTTGTCAACGATGCATCAAAGTAATGTTCCATCAATGGTTCTTCCCCTCTATTCTTCAACACAAGAGCACAGTCAGGATTACATGTCGATTATGAAAGGCAGTTCCTCTTTCTTTACATCTAATTAAGGGTGAGTATATTGACGTTGTATAACAAAAATGGCCGCAGATGGTGGCAACATAATTGGAGTATTCCGTAGTTGTGGAGACCACAAATTGGAACATGGATGGGACTGCCGTTTCCAACATCTGATTCATCAAAACAGACCATTTTGACCTGCAGTAATAGAATATTGGCATTGAGGATTGTTTGACGTTACCGTGACATACAGTGCATTCGGAAAGTATTCGCGCCCCTCGACTTTTCCCACATTTTGTTACGTTAAAGCCTTTTTCTAAAATGTATTAAATAAAAACAGTCATTGTAGAGTATTGTGTGTAGACTAAGCAAAACAAGTTTTCGATTTTTTTAAAGCAAATGTATTACTAATAAAAAAAAACAGAAATACCTATATTACACAAGTTGAGACTCTTTCCTATGAAACTCTAAATTGAGCTCAGGTGCGGCATGTTTCCATTGATCGTCCTTGAGCTGTTTCCACAACTTGATTGGAGTTCCCCTGTGGTAAATTCAATTGATTGGACATGATTTGGAAAGACACACCCCTGTCTATATAAGGTCCCACAGTTGACAGTGGATGTCAGAGCAAAAACCAAGCCATAAGGTTGAAGGAATTGTGCGTAGAGGTCCCGAGACAGGATTGTGTCGAGGCACAGATCTGGGGAAGGGCACCAAAACATTTCTGCAGCATTGAAGGTCCAAGAACACAGTGGCCTCCATCATTCTGAAATGGAAGAAGTTTGGAACAACCAACACTCTTCCTCGAACTGGCCGCCTAGCGAAATAGAAGCAATCGGGAGAGAAAGGCATTGGTGAGGTGACCAAGAACCCGATGGTCACTCTGATAGAGCCCCTAGAGTTCCTCTGTGGAGATGGGAAAACCTTACAGAAGGACAACCATCTCTGCAGCACTCCACCAATCAGACCTTTACGGTAGTGGCCAGACGGAAGCCACTCAGTAAAGGGCACATGAGAGCCCACATGGAGTTTGCCAAAAGGCACCTAAAGACTCTGACCATGAGAAACAAGGTTCTCTGGTCTGATGAAACCAAGATTGAACTCATTGGCCTGAATGCCAAGCATCATGTCTGGAGGAAACCTGGCACCATCCTTTGGTGAAGCATGATGATGGCAGCACCATGCTGTGGGGATGCTTTTCAGCAGTAGGGATTGGGAGACAAGTCAGGATTGAGAGAAAGATGAACGGTGCAAAGCACAGCGATCCTTTATGAAAACTTGCTCCAGAGCGCTCAGGACCTCACCAGCGTGAAGGTTCACCTTCCAACAGGACAACAACCTTAAGCACACAGCCAAGACAACACAGGAGTGGCTTCGGGACAAGTTTCTGAATGTCCTTGACTGTCTTTGGTGCTTCAACAAAGTATTGAGTAAAGGGTCTGAAAAGTTAAAACTTTTGCTTAAGTTATTTATTTTACATTTGCTAAAATTTCTATAAAAATGTTTTTGCTTTGTCATTATGGGGTATTGTGTGTAGATTGAGGGGAAAAAAAGCTATTTAAATCCAAATCAAATGTTGTAAAGTAACGAAATGTGGAGAAAGTCAAGGGGTCTAATACTTTCCGAATGCACTGTACCTAATTTATATAACTGAAAATGGAACACGAGGCAATTCATCAATGCCTGACAGCAATGGTCCAACATAAGATTCAAACATAACACTTTGTATACTAGAACAAGTTGTCGCTATACCCTCACTCAGTCATTACTTACCTAAAGTCTGCAGCACTATGGTTTCAAGTATCACCAGCTCTTGAGCTTGCTGGAGGTATGCCTGAAGTTCAATAGACAATCATTACATGAAATGTGTAATGTGTCTATCGATACCCCTATTCCAAAGTAACAGTATGGGTTATTTCTTAGTGCCAGTTGTTTTAAATGTAGTCTTGCTACTAGGAATAATATCACCAAGAACATGCCGAGACAGGAAAGACATCTGTCTGCAAAGACTGCAAATTGCTTCTGTCATACTACTATCAGACTCAGCTTACATCGGGTGACACACCTCAAACTACACAAAGGCAGGTGTTGATGCTATTAACAAAAACAGGGAGAATAGCAAAACCTACAATACCCATAGTACCCAGACTTACATTACTCTTCGTATCAAGCGGGGCCTCTTGAGGGTTTAGACAAGCATGTGAAACCTTAATGACATGCTCCAGTTTCCGAGGTTGCTCTTCAACTTTTGCAGCTAGGAATAATGTGGTTGGAGAAATGATCTGTAACAGAAGATAATTAATTGCAATACATTATGTAAACAGGTTGCATATTTAAGGAAAATAGAGTCAGGCTGACTAAATACTTACATTTCTGTGGAATTTGGTGAAAGAGTGGTACATATAAAATCTATGCATGTAAACAATTGCTGTATTTATAGTAAGTTGTGAGCTGGAGAAAACGGGTTAAGGAATTCAAGTATGTTCAAATGTAATTTCAGTAAATACATGATTTGTTGTTGGGTAGATAACGCAACAGGGTAACCGTGCAAAAGAAAATGACAAGCCCAGCAATAATGCAGGTTTTGCATTGCCATTGTTTGGGCCGTGGAACTAGCTAGCGCTAACTAGACAGAAAAACGCAATGCTGGTTTGCTAACGTTGGCAAAGGCATGCTGGGCAGCCGTCAATTGGCTATGTGGATATTCATAATAAAACAAAAAACCCACATCAACGTTAGCTAGTTAACATATCAATTAGGGGAACTAAGCAGGGAAGATTAGTAAACTAAAATGTTAGCTAGCTAACTTACTGCCAGGCTAACAGCATGCTAGTTGGCGCCAGATAGATGGCCTTCATGTTGTTGACGGATTATGTTTGCTAACTAGTCAATTTGGCTGTACCATTACTACACAACGCCGAATACATTAAAGCGACCACTGGCACATTTGTAATGTCCTGATATTACAAACTATGGCTACTAACTGTGTCCCCAGCTCCCACACACGACACAGCACCCTTGGAAACGGGCCTACGAGGCACCATGTCTATACTCCTTCCTTCGACATGTCTGATGATGGTTTATAAAAGGATACACGTTGAGTCTCTGGCCCATATCTTGAATGAGGTTTGCCGCCTGCTGTCGGTAAGAAAGCTCTCTATCCGGCTCAACTCCCGTACGGCGGGACGGCGTGGCTTCAAGCTGCTCCCGGGTGAAAAACCATTTCGACGAGGATCCCCGGCACGCCGCCATAGCTCTCCAGCATTCGCACAGGACACCGATAACCGGATGGACGCAAGTACGCTGAAACCATGATCGTCACGTCCCGGAAACCACAATATTGTTTTTTTTTCTTCTTTGATGTTTTTTTTTAGTCACGGCCAAACCAACTAGTCAGGCTTTATCGCCACCATTCGCCCTGGATTGTGAACTTCACAGAATGCACAGACATCGCTACGCTATTTCCTGGTTGCTAGCTAAAATTATAATAAGCTGTGTTCGAATACCCATACTAACATACTGTTTACTACATACGCAATGAGTATATACTACATACTATTTGTTCATTTTAGTATAATGTAAACAAACGGTATCGTTTCAGTTGAGAGTACTAGCGCATCGCCTGTCTACCGGAAACGGATAACGTTGCTATGCAACCTATTGCTAGCTGGTTAGCATAACAAATTACTAGCTAAACATTTTACGATTTCGGGTGTGTTTGTAAATTCAATCTGGGGTGCCAGAGTGTGCTCTGGGCATTCATAAATCCAGAGTGTTTACAGGGTTGATCTGATCGTTCAACGGCAGTCAAGCACCCAAGCTAACTGGCTAACGTTGGCTAGCTACGTGTTCTCGCTCTGACCATTTTACTCCCCCTTGCAGAGCTGATTAGACTGTTTTCGTGTTATCCAGAGCGTAGGTGACTGTAACTGTGCTGCTGTCAACAATTTCATTACTCTTTGACCCCACCGGCCATATTCAACCTGTGTTGAGTGTTTGTAAATTCATCAGTTATTCTGCTGAGAGCGCTCTGAAATCGGAGTATATAGCCAGAATTAACAGTCTATTGAAACGCACAACGACTATACCACTTAGCTAAGAATGATGTGAATAATCAAGCCAATAAACGTTGGGTGGTTAGACAGCAGATAGTTAATATACTGCCTGGCAAGTTCGATGTATTAGGTCACCGTACACAAATTGTCAGCCAACGTAACTTAACTTATTTGAAAAGTCATTACTTTATTACAGTTATCAACATTTTGTTAACATTTGTAATAATTAGTTAAAGCAATGAATTTGTATCCGCTCTCATCAGACTTTTTTCCGCCATTTTCTTCAAATCTGAAAACATTGTGAAGCCAACTCCCATTTTCTGAAGAATTGCATTATGGGCCCTAAAAGCACGGAAATAGTGTCCACTGAATGAATATTTTGTATTTTGGCGAATTTAGTACGACATCCGGGAACCTTTGGCATACTAACTTGGCATACTAACTAATATCCATACTATGACCAAAAAGTATACTATATACTTCATTCACGTCACTAATAGTGCAGTTAGTATGAGTATTCGAACACAGCTATAGTTTACCTTTTTTTCAGTTTATGTGACAAAACAAGCTAGTGTAGAGAATCATTGTACCATCTAAACCGCTGAGAAAAAATATTTTCCAGAACCACAGATATTGCATTATCAGCTGTTTGAAGCTGGTGTGCAAAACGAAAGTAAAAGATGCAACAACAAAAAAAATGTAAGAACTGGAAGCAAAGAAATAGAGCACATAGAACCGATCTACCGCTTCTTAGACTTGCTTTCAATGAGACTGATAGATCTATAACTAATAGTTCTTTGTGAATTTGGTCGGGTCGCCCAAAAAGTTACATATTGCAGCTTTGAAACTAGAATCCTTAGATGCTACATCCCCTTTTGGACTTATAAATGAATGATATATACCCATAGTTTATTGAAGAATTTAACTTGTAAATGCCTCATGAGCTGTCTTACCACATGATAACCCAAAATATAAACTTGTTTTCCTCTAATGTTTGTAAACAATACAAATGTAAAGACACTGTATAGCCTCAAAACATGGTTAAAACTATAATTTTGATATTATGGATATGGTCCTTACATCGATAGCTATGTCTATGAAGAGTGGTTACATTTCTCCAGCCCCATCCCTCAGCTTTTTACCTAAAAAGGGGCAAGGAACCTTTGGATATTGTTTCTTCTACTGATTGCCTCATTAAGAACACCCCTTTTCTAAAGAAATTGTCAAAGACTCCAACCACTCGAGTCACAATCTGTTCTCTCTGCTATTGCACGGCAAGCAGTAACGATGCACCAAGTCTGGAACCAACAGGACTCTGAACTAGAGGTCGACCGATTAATCGGAATGGCCGTTTAATTAGGGCCAATTTCGAGTTTTCATGACATTCAGAAATCGGTATTTTTGGACACCAATTTGGCAGATTTTTTATTACATTTTTTAAACTCCTTTATTTATCTTGGCATGTCAGTTAAGAACACATTCTTATTTTCAAAGACGCCTAGGAACGGTGGGTTAACTGCCTTGTTCAGGGGCAGAACGACAGATTTTTACCTTGTCAGCTTGAGGATTCAATCTTGCAACCTTACGGTTAACTAGTCCAACGCTCTAACCACCTGCCTTACATTGCACTACACAAGAAGCCTGCCTGTTATGCGAATGCAGTAAGAAGCCACGGTAAGTTGCTAGCTAGCATTAAACTTATCTTATAAAAAACAATCAATCAATCAATCATTATCACTAGTTAACTACACATGGTTGATGATATTATTAGTTTATCTAGCGTGTCCTACGTTGAATATAATCGATGCGGTGCGCATTCGCGTAAAAGGACTGTCGTTGCGCCAATGTGTACCTAACCATAAACATCAGTGCCTTTCTTAAAATCAATACACAAGTATATATTTTTAAACCTGCATATTAAACCTGCATATTTAGTTAATATTGCCTGCTAACATTTAACTAGGGATAATGTGTCACGTCTCTTGCAACAGAGTCAGGGTATATGCAGCAGTTTGGGCCTCCTGGCTCGTTGCGAACTGTGTGAAGACTATTTCTTCCTAACAAAGACAGCCAACTTCGCCAAACGGGGGATGATTTAACAAAAGCGCATTTGCAAAAAAAGCACAATCGTTGCACCACTGTACCTAACCATAAACATCAATGCCTTTCTTAAAATCAATACACAGAAGTATATTTTTTAAACCTGCATATTTAGCTAAAATAAATCCAGGTTAGCAGGCAATATTAACCGGGTGAAATTGTGCCACTTCTCTTGTGTTCATTGCACGCAGAGTCAGGGTATGTGCAACAGTTTGGGCCGCCTGGCTCGTTGCAAACTAATTTGCCAGAATTTTACGTAATTATGACATAACTTTGAAGGTTGTGCAATGTAACAGGAATATTTAGACTTATGGATGCCACCCATTAGAAAAAATACGGAACGGTTTCGTATTTCACTGAAAGAATAAACGTTTTGTTTTCGAGATGATAGTTTCCGGATTCTACCATATTAATGACCTAAGGCTCGTATTTCTGTGTGTTATTATGTTATAATTAAGTCTATGATTTGATAGAGCAGTCTGACTGAGCGATGGTAGGCAGCAGCAGGCTCGTAAGCATTCATTCAAACAGCTCTTTTTTGCATTTGCAAGCAGCTCTTCACTGTGCTTCAAGCATTGCGCTGTTCATGACTTCAAGCCTATCAACTCCCGGGATTAGGCTGGCGTAACCAATGTGAAATGGCTAGCTAGTTAGCAGGGTGCGCGCTAATAGCTTTTCAAATGTCACTCGCTCTGAGACTTGGAGTAGTTGTTCCCCTTGCTCTGCAAGGGCCGCGGCTTTTGTGGAGCGATGGATAACGATGCTTCGAGAGTGGCTGTTGTCGATGTGTTCCTGGTTCGAGCCCAGGTAGGAGTGAGGAGAGGGACGGAAGCTATAATGTTGCACTGGCAATACTAAAGTGCCTATAAGAACATCCAATAGTCAAAGGTATATGAAATACAAATCGTATAGAGAGAAATAGTCCTATAATTCCTATAATAACTACAACCTAAAACTTCTTACCTGGGAATATTGATGACTCATGTTAAAAGGAACCACCAGCTTTCATATGTTCTCATGCTCTGAGCAAGGAACTTAAACTTTAGCTTTCTTACATATTGTACTTTTTCTTTCTTCTTTTGTTTTTGCATTATTTAAACCAAATTGAACATGTTTCATTGTTTATTTGAGGCTAAATTGATTTTATTGATGTGTTATATTAAGTTAAAATAAGTGTTCATTAAGTATTGTTGTAATTGTCATTATTACCAATACATTTTTTAAAAATCGTCTGATTAATCGGTATCAGCTTTTTTTTGGTCCTCCAATAATTGGTATCTGCCTTGAAAAATCATAATCGGTCGACCTCTACTCTGAACAGCTTCTATGCCCAAGCCATAAGACTGGTTAATAGTTAGCTAAATAGGTAACCAAGTACCTGCATTGACTCCTTTTTGCGCAATTTTATTTTGACTCATCACATATGCTGCTACTGTTAACTATCTGTCAGTTTATTCCTAGTTATATGTACCTCAATTGGGGCGGCAGGTAGCCTAGTGGTTAGAACGTTGAGCCAGTAACCGAAAGGTTGCTAGAGCGAATCCCTGAGCTGACAAGGTAAAAATCTGTTGTTTAAAAATAAAATAAAAATTATTTCACCTTTATTTAACCAGGTAGGCTAGTTGAGAACAAGTTCTCATTTGCAACTGCAACCTGGCCTAGATAAAGCATAGCAATTTGACACATACAACAACACAGAGTTACTCATGGAATAAACAAAACATACAGTCAATAATACAGAAGAACAAAATAAAACAAAAAGCCTATATACAATACCCAAATATTGTTTTGGGGTGGAATTTTACTTTAAATTAAGACCAAATAGACAATTTTGACTTTGTGGCTGTGGAATCTGTACAGATTGGAGGCCCAGCAATCTATGGTTCATTCGTTCATTCAGTTTCTCACCACTCTCTAATGGTCATGGCTAGAAGGGATACAATTTTTGTCAAATTAACCTCAAACGTTTTTAGCTAACCCTAACCCTTTTCCAAACCTTAGCCCAATTCTCCTAACCTACTATTTTAATTTTCCTAACCTGCTGCGTAAATTCTCCTAAACTGCTATGAAAAGACAGATCTGACAAAAGCTGTATCCCATCTAGTTAAAATCCTCTCTCACCTGCTGGCTTGTACAGCTGTTTGTTTGAATTTGAATGAACTTAATTGACTGAATATTTGAAGCTGTTTGAAATGAATATTCAATTTTATTTAGTCATAAACAGCAAAGAGAGGGTTGACCACAGATGACTTCCAACAATGTAAACAAAAATCACGATAAATTAGCTAAATAGATGAAAAATATCTTTATAATTAAATATTTACATTTTGGTCACGCAATAGGTTGTATTTGTTTTATGGACCTGCCAATACTCAAGAGTAATTTGAAAGTCAAACATTGTTTTCCATTTTTGTTTTGACAATATCTTCATGCTGTAAATCACTGAAATTGTTCTCTTTTAATCCCCAAAAAGTCCAGTGCATTGCCTGCAAGCAGTTTGTCCTGAAAAGGAAAAGCAAACACATGAAAATTCATAAACCATCATGTTCCCGCTCTTATTCTTTTATCACGGACACTTTTTGCAAGAGAAAGAAAGCACATTCAGTGTGTTACCTTACCTTTAAACCACCATCAAACTCCTTTATGGACTCTATTAATGTTCCTGGCTGCAGCTCACCCAGTGGGAATGGATAGTCTGTTCCTAACATCACCTTATCCTATGGAAGAAAATAATAAGAGCTGAGACCATAATAAACTCTTTTGTAAACTCTACCAATACAAACTTCAAACTTTCAATCCTTTTAAACTACTTAGTAATGAGAAATATAATTTGTCTAGATCAATGAAGATAACTACATTGCCATTTAGAAATTAGACACATCACTGCATACCTTTCCAATCACATCAATAAGTAGCTTGAGGGCGATGGGGTCATGCACTAAGGAGTCAGTGTAGAAGGAGCCCAGGTATTTCCGTGGGTTGACTTTGTTATCCACAGCACAGAGGTCAGGTCGGACCTGGAACCCATGTTCAATTCGGCCAATAGTGAACGGGAAAGAACCCCCTAGGGAAATAACGTTGCTTCACACGTCAATCTTTCAAGGGTGATTCTTAGATTCTCCTAGCTCACACTTTTACTGTTTACTGAATGTCATTATTTGTTCCTCTGTATGTTGTAAATTACCTCCATGAGCAAAGCAGACCTTCAACTTGGGAAATCTCTCAAAGACACCTCCGAAGATCATTGAGCAAATGGCCATGGTAGTCTCGGATGGCATACCTGTACAAAAACAGAAGAAAAAAAGGTTACTCATTTGTGACAACGTCATCCAGGTAGATCATAACAGAGCTGAGTCTTTATCCTATCACTCACCCACTAACCAGGGGAGCCAGTACTTGGCCATCCTCCCATCGATCTGCATGTCCCATGGGTGTACAAACAAGGAACAGCTCAGTTCCTCAGCAGCCTATAGAAAAGCGGGAGTATCACTCATGATTTTCATAATCGACATCATTACACAGTCCTGATGAATTGATACTCGAACATCAAATGTGTCTAGTTCCACTAATATCTGGTCCACAAACTATCTTAGGTGTAGTCTAGAAAGAGCAAGAGTATGATTTTCAGTAGTGTTTCTATCTGGCTTTGTAACACTATAGCTGGAATATCACTAGGAATATAGCTGCCCATTTAAATAAATAAATTCACGTATATGGCTCTTACAGCATAGATTGGGTAGAGTTCGGGGGCGTTAAGATCCCAGGTGTTAATGTGGGAGCCGATCTGGACACCAGGGAAGCCCAGCTGCCTAACACAACGCTTCATCTCCAGCACAGCCAGGTCAGGAGCCTGCATGGGCAGGGTACCCAACCCCACGAAGCGTCGGGGGTGGAGCGCCACTGTCTTAGCCAGGTCGTCATTCAGGATCCCACACAGGTCCAGGGTGTCATGAGGTTTTGCCTGTCACAACAGGGAAGTGAACCCAACACAACCAAAGCCTTAGTAATGCATTGGCAGCTATGTTCACAGAGAAGTAAGCACATCAAAGTCTTAGAAAAGGGAGAAGTGATGTAAAAAAAAAAAACATGTCAGAGAGTAAATGTAAGGATATATTTTTTTATTTTTGCATTGTAACTTAAAAAATACCATAATATATCTGGCAGTAATAGTGGAATGATAGTGTTTCACAGTATTACTTACCCAACAGTGTTTATGATTGTCTGTAATATTCACCTTTTGATTTCTCCCACCAGAGCATTATCCGTTGTCATTCTGGGATAGCTGTTTTGACGTTTTGGCTGTGTGGTCTTGTGGAAATCGCTCTGTCATTTCCTGGTTGCTAAAATTCTACACTGTTCACTCAATTTCAGTGTGTGGTTGCAACCTGGTCTCAGAGCATTTCTGATTATTTTGTATGTTAATCAGATGATGCTCCAATTAGTAAGATATGTTACATTTCATATGGTATGTATTATTTTGTGGATGTCCATCACCTATGTCGTATGATAAATTGCTAATTATAATTTGTATGATACAATATTGTTTTTACAGCTGTTTGAAGCAGGTGGACCAAAACCAAACGCTTCAAAAAGCCTTTTTGGTCCCCCAGCTTCAAACAGCGCTGAAAACTATATTTTTTGGTACAATGATTCCCTAAAATATTCAGTGCTTGTTTTCTCACATAAACTGAAATTGAGCGAACAGTGTAGAATTGTAGCAACCAGGGAGAGTGATTTCCACTAGATATCACAACTATAAAGCCAGAACAGATTTCACAGTTTGACAACAGATGCTGCTCTGGTGGGAGAAATCAATAGGCGAATATCACAGCCAATCACAACACTGGCGGGTAAGGAATGCCACGTTCAAAACAACCTGGAACTCTGAG
Source organism: Oncorhynchus gorbuscha (assembly GCF_021184085.1). NCBI lineage: Eukaryota > Metazoa > Chordata > Actinopteri > Salmoniformes > Salmonidae > Oncorhynchus > Oncorhynchus gorbuscha. The sequence goes on along the minus strand of NC_060173.1, from coordinate 107,206,592 downwards.
AAACAGGAGGTCAAATCTTGACGTCAGTGATCTTCAGGTCGGAAAGTCGGAGCTCTAGAAAGAGGCCTGAGTTCTCGAGTTGGAATTCTGAGTAGAAGCTAGTTTTTTCCCGAGTTCCCAATTGTTTTGAACGCGCTGAGGTCAGAAGTCGGGGATTTCCGAGTTCCCATTTCCAAGATCCCAGTTGTTTTGAACGTGGCATAATAGTGTGAAACTATTAGCGCCAGATATATTATGTACATTTTCTGAAATATCCTATGTGAAGCACCTTTAACAAAACTCTGCTGTTTATTTTTTCCCCTTGCAGACAGACTTACCCAGTAGTTAAACATGACAGGCACTGTGGACAAGGCTTGGACCGTCACCCCTAAAGTAGAGCATCATCATCATCATCATCATCATCATCATCAAAACCCACAACATTACAATACAGACTTACTTTACAGGCAACATGAATGACTCTGCCGGCTTCAAAATATGCTGCCAAGAGGATTTTGACATGAGGATGATATTGGATATGTGTGTATATACCGTGTGCATCCATGTCCCGAATCCTTGCGTCTGCATCCCAACAGTTCTCCTGGATCACACGGAACAACTTCCCGTCTTTCATCATTTTTGCTTCCCCTAAAATATGGAATGGCACAAAACTCCAGAGAATGAAGGACACTTGATTTGTTCTTTTTTTGGTTTCTATGCCTTCCATTGTCTTCACTGCTTCATGCCTACAATTTCTGTTTGATGAGCAAGATGATGTGCCACTAGAGATTCTGGGTTCGAGTCCAGGCTCTGTTGCAGCCGGCTGCGACCGGGCGACCCATGGGGCGGTGCACAATTGGCTCAGCATCGTCCGGGTTAGGGGAAGGTTTGGCCGGGATCGATGTCCTTGACTCATTGTGCACTAGTGACTCCTGTGGCGGGCTGGGTGCAGTGCATGACACAGTCGCCAGGTGTACAGTGTTTTCTCCGACACATTGGTGCGGCTGGCTTCCGGGTTAAGTGGGCGGAGAATGCACGGCTGTCTTCCTTTGCCTCTCCCGATTCCGTACGGGAGTTGCAGCGATGAGACAAGACTGTAACTACCAATTGTGGAGAAAAGATGGTAATAAAAATAGAAAATAAAAAACAAGAACACTTCTATGTCATATAAGAAGCAAATCACTCAAGTGGAATTGAAATGTGTATATGTAATCAGCCACCTGATGGCAGCAAAGAGAAACATTTGGAAACTAGAGAGGGAGTTGAAAATGTCTCATTAGCTATTACTTTACATTCAGGTGTCAACACACATAACAGCAAGTACTCACACACACACATAAGCTGTGTTTACAAGCAGCCCAAATCTGATCACTAATTGATAATTTAATCAATCAGATCAGCTCTGAAAAAGATCTGATGTGAAAAGATCTGATGTGATTGGTCAATTGGACCAATTAGGGTAACAAATACTTCAACACTGTCATAGTGACACAGGTGTTGCTGGACCCAGTGGGTGTCAGTGTCTGTATGAAATCTTACTGTGCTGCCCACTCACTACCCACAGGTGGCGCCAAGAGGGAGGGTTGGCTTTGTGTTAGCCTCGCCGAGAAACAGGCTTCGAGGCGTGACAACGATGTGATTTTTGAGGTATGGCAACACTAGACTAGCTTTGTGTGAATGAGATCTTGTAGAGAGCCCAGGAGAGCCTGAGTAGAGGGCTGGCCTGCTCATTAGGCAGGATTAGGTGGTCGCCTACAGCCACAGATTGACAAGGGTGGAATTTTCTGAGCTAAACTGACCAAGATGCACCACCAACAATACATAAAACCTCACATAATTCTGGCCAAAATCAACAACAATTTCTCTCAACCAGTGGTATATGGGTTTTTTAGGGGAGCATTGATGCCACGCTGTGATAAGCAGTGCCCACTTTGTCAAAGGCAGTGAGGCAAAATATTTATCTTGTCCATTCTCAACGTGCCTCTCCAGGGTCCTCTTGGAGAGACACATCGCTGCAGCGCCCTACCAACATTCCGTCATGAAAAAGAATGTAACATAAATCATGTAGCAGATATAGCACATGGTAGAAAAGAGTATGTGGAGGTACAATGTAATGAGACGGACACTTTTTACATCATGCAGGTTTCTCCGACCAAATAACCTAACCTAAATGATGCCCGATCAAATAAAAAATGAGCTGACATGTTAACAAACAACATATCCTAAAAACAGGACAGGTCAAAGTCGAATGGACAATCAGGCTACTCAACTGCTGTCCAGGAGTTTCATCCCGTTACATTTTTTTACAAGCTGATCATAGCGAAAAAATAAAATAATTTTGCATTTCTCGCTGGGTAAACACATTGCAAATAGGCTCAGGATAACTCCTCCGTGCTTACACCCCAGTAAGCACGGGCCCAGTAAGCACGGGCCGACGTGGTAGGCTACACCCCAGTAAGCACGGGCCGACGTGGTAGGCTACACCCCAGTAAGCACGGGCCGACGTGGTAGGCTACACCCCAGTAAGCACGGGCCGACGTGGTAGGCTACACCCCAGTAAGCACAGGCCGACGTGGTAGGCTACACCCCAGTAAGCACGGGCCGACGTGGTAGGCTACACCCCAGTAAGCACGGGGCCGATGTGGTAGGCTACACCCCAGTAAGCACGGGCCGACGTGGTAGGCTACACCCCAGTAAGCACGGGCCGACGTGGTAGGCTACACCCCGGTAGGCTACACGGGCCGACGTGGTAGGCTACACCCCAGTAAGCACGGGCCGACGTGGTAGGCTACACCCCAGTAAGCACGGGCCGACGTGGTAGGCTACACCCCAGTAAGCACGGGCCCACGTCTTTGAACCGGCATTCTTTTTTGTGTGTTTTACAAATGGTAGGCCTACCACATATATGGGCATTCTTAAAATTCAATTTCAGGCGACACTGTAGGCTATACCTCCATAAGCACGGACTGATGCATTCCGGCCTTGATTTCCATGTCCACGGACGTTGGTTTTTGGTACGATCCGACCCAAATCTGAACATAACATAGACGTCTTTGGTTCAGATTTTGTCCGGTCTGGACCAGCCTTGTTTTGTCCCAAACATAGACGTCTAGAAATTACAGCTATTTAATTTTCTTTCAGAACTGAAAATGAACCTGATTTCAACGTCTGAAAAATACATATTTTCAACTTTCATTCAGAACTGAAAATGTATCTGATTTCGACATCTGGAAAATACGTCTTTTCACTTTGAATTCTGATTGAAATTAAACCTAATTTCTGCACCTAACATCTGGAAAAGTACGTATTTTAGAAGTCTTTTCAACATAATGTTTCTTACTGGTATTATTCTAGTAGGGGAGACAATGTTTTTGTCTCGTCTAGGGAGGCAGAATGGCCAGGACCAACCCTGCCTGTGTAGTAGCATTGCAGGTAACATTGCAGGTAACTGCTGTATGTGGCATTATCACATCTCATGGATAATGGGCAGGCAAGCTCTCATAACAAGGAGTTAGATCACATCTCAATTCAGTGAGAACAATGTACACCACATATACAAATGGCAAGTACACTACAGCTCCATTCAAATTTGAAAGCTTGCTGATACATGGACTAAATAGGCTGTATGCTTGACACATGGACTAAATAGGCTGCATGCTTGATACATGGACTAAATAGGCTGTATGCTTGATACATGGACTAAATAGGCTGTATGCTTGATACATGGACTAAATAGGCTGTATGCTTGATACATGGACTAAATAGGCTGTATGCTTGATACATGGACTAAATAGGCTGTATGCTTGATACATGGACTAAATAGGCTGTATACTGTATAACGTGAAATCTGTTGCTAAAGTCTGTAATAAATGATACATCAAGTAAAACTTTTAATTTCCATTATGCTGTAGAATGTGCACATTTATCAGTATATGGAAAGGTAACCGAAAACATATTCTTTAATATTAAATGTTTTTTTTCCCCCATTTTTTTCTATTGTGTTATTGAATGTATGTTTGTTAATTCCATGTGTAACTCTGTGTTGTTGTTTGTGTCACACTGCTTTGCTTTATCTTGGCCAGGTCGCAGCTGTAAATGAGAACTTGTTCTCAACTGGCCTACCTGGTTAAATAAATGTGAAGATTTTTTTTTTAAATAATATATATATATATATATATATATATTGTACTGTACTGTTGAGTAACCTAACTTGAGACTCACCTTGCAGTGATGGTGAAGCTGGATAAATCCATCATATCCATATCTCTAAAGAACAAATAAAACTGACATTAGAGTGTGCTTATGCCATCATGATAATGAATAATTAAGTGTTTTGCTCAGCAAAGGACATTTACAATTTCCTGGTGTTATTGTAAAACATTCACAAAGTCATATCTCATGGCTCCCATGTATCGAAAGCTATAACTTTCATTGCTTGTCATTATGCACCTTGGGGTTCTGCTTGTATGCAAAGTAGGCCTCTAGGGATCAAAAACAGACCAGCCAATGTCATAAGCCATTTTAATTGGAGTAAATTACCTATGAACCACTTTCACAACAAATGTGATATGTGATATGCATATGGATGAACCCTGAAACAGCCCAAAATGAGTAATAATATCCATCCCATAGGATCCACATCCTCCTCAATTTAGACTGAAGATAGCTTCCCTGTATGAATGCTCAGTGGCTTACATGTCCTTGAACTTGGCCACGAACCCCAATGCAACTCCTCTATGTTTGAACACAGTTACAACAGTGTTAGAATGCTTGTGGGATCAGGTAGCCTAGCTGGTGTTGGGCCAGTAACGGACAGGTTGCTGGTTCAAATCCCTGAGCCGACTAGGTGAAAAATCTGCCTTGAGCAAGGCACTTAAACCTATTTTCTCTGGATAAGAGTGTATGCTAAATGACAAAAATGTTGCTGTTGTTTTATGTAGGAGTGGCATGGGTCTTGAAAAGGTTGCAGCCGTTTATCTGGTCCTAAGAGTAATAGGTCTAACTTCAATAAGGAATGAAATGGGATGGGATTTGTTCACACATTTTATTCAATGAGTCCACAGGTTGGTGCAAAATGCACAGGGCAGAACACATGATATCTCTATTGCAGCCATGTTGTTTAACAGCACTGTTGTAAACATGTCTGTATAATAAACTAGGAGGGCCATGGGCCAATATTTTATTATTTAAAAAATATATATTTTACCTTTATTTAACTAGGCAAGTCAGTTAATAAAGAACACATTCTTATTTTCAATGACGGCCTAAGAACTGCCTTGTTCAGGGGCAGAACGACAGATTTTTTACCTTGTCAGCTCGGAGATTCAATCTTGCAACCTTTCGGTTACTAGTCCAACGCTCTAACCACAAGGCTACCTGCCGGCAATATGATGCAATTGGAGTCATGTTGACTATCAGGGTGGCTGGGCCTCTGTCCTGACGGACTCCTGTTGCTCTCTGTGGCTTTCTCACCCCAACAAATGAACATTTGTTCCCAGGATAAAACATGGTGTTTATTCCAAGAGGCTCCCTATATAGGGCACTACTTTTGATTTGGACGTAGTGAATGTTGGGAACTTGGTGTCATTTGGGACACACACATGAACAATCATTAGCTAAGGTCAGGCCTATTGAAAAAAAGACCGCCTTTAAAGGGCTGGGTCACTGCCAAGCATTGATTAATGTTTAACAAGTCAGTGCAGAGGGATGGTAAAACTTCTCACAGGATTTCCTTACTGGCTGTATAGAAAATATAAAACCATTTCTTCAGAGTTCTCGATGATATTCTTGTTAGTTTCAAATTAACAGTCTTCATCAAGGACTTTGGCATTCTGACAAACACAGTTATAACATGTTACTTAAGTCATTTGAGTTTATTATGCTAAAATAAATTGATTCTGTTTATTGTTTAGCAATGTGTGGTGGGTGTTTTTGCCAGATGAGAGGACTCAGTAAAAAAACACAATTAGATAACCAGATGTATTGATTGAGACAAGATATAAAGTCTAGATCCACTACAGCCTGTGCAGTGCCAAGCAGTGAGCGCATTCGGCAATGTGCGCGACTGTGCATAATGGCATTATGTAAATCAAAGGTCAGGTAATAATAATAATAATAATAATAATGCACCATGTACCGGCATGAGAAGTAGCCTGATAGATTACATCCTTTCTATTTTTTATTTTATTTTTTAAAGTTGTCAATGCATCTTGTAAAGTAGTATGGTATCACATAGCCTACCTCTTTCAGATTGGGCCATTCCTTGGGTAAAATGTGATTATGAATATCAATCTTCATCCTGATCAATCTACTACGACAAGTGTTTTTCATACAATTCACCTAATGTGAGACAGGTAGTAAACGGTGTCTATCATGAGCATTGAGCAAGGTTATTCTCCGCCCTACTGCCCTGCCCCCTAACAGCCCAGTGAAAAGCAGGTGAATGACTGACAGGGCATAGTCTCTTCTCACAGACACCGTGCCAGAGACATGGGCGGACTGGGACAAGAAATCGGCATTTCTAACACACCGGACCATTTTTTCCTCAAGAGCTCCATTATTAGCCGGATATTGTTGATATTGAGGGGAAAAAACAACAAGTCAGACCAGCCCATCTGGCATTTGGGCAAATAGTTCTAGGGCCAGACCGCTTCTAGACCAACAGACAGGGCACATCTCACTTATGGATGGACAGGGTTTTTACACACAGCACCCGAAAAAATTACTTGGGCTGAACAAAAATATCCAATACATCGAGAAGAGAGGAATGTATGTTCACTTTCCTCTTCATGTAGGTTATCCTTCAATCAGGTTTTTATTACCAGTGGGTCATAAATATTTGTGTAGCAGACTTATTGACTAATAGTTCATCTGTGCACCGGGGACACAATGGGTTTTGATGACCCCCCCCCCTCTCCCAAATGCAGCATCTGTTGTGCTATAGGCTATCTACATGAGGTCCTGCATTACAAAAACATGCTGAATCAGCAGGTTATACTACGAGCCTCATTTTCGATCCAATGTATTACAGACACATGCAGTAGTATAGAAAATGGTCAAATGACTTAGGCTATTGGATAGCCTATAAGTTGCAAAAACAAAACCTATTTTTGTGTTGATTGGTTGAACCAGAGAGAGTATGCTAGTTTATTATACAGACATGTTTACAACAGTGCTGTTAAACAACATGGCTGCATTAGAGATATCATGTGTTCTGCCCTGTGCATTTTGCACCAACCTGTGGACTCATTGAATAAAATGTGTGAACAAATCCCATCCCATTTCATTCCTTATTGAAGTTAGACCTATTACTCTTAGGACCAGATAAACGGCTGCAACATGGACTCATGGCTCCACATAACATAAGGTAAATCTGCCTCCCTCCATTTCCATTTTAGTATGACATGTTACGTTTTGTATGGTATGTATTCATTCTTGGATGTTCATTGTCCATTTCATATATGTTACAAATTACAATTTTGGGTCACGTTAGCTAGGTGGCTAACATTAGCTAGCTAGGGTTATGTTATGGTTAAGGTTAGGTCTTTGGGTTCGGGTTTATGATTAGGGGAGGGGTTTTAGCTAACAGGCTAAGTAGTTGCAAAGTAGCTATAAAGTATTAAATAGTTGCAAAGTAGATGATTAGTTAAAATGCTAAAGGTGTCCATGGTGTGATTAAAAAATGTAACCTTTGGGTTGCTAGACATTCATGTTATATGCAGACCCAACTCCCTGACCTTGGCATAAGTAACCTTCTGTCTTATGTAACCATATCAAACATAACATATCATACCGTTGTTTTACAGAAAGAAATTAAATAAATTGTTTATGGTATCGAAATCCAGGAATTGATTGACAGTTGGGTGTTTTCGAGCTATGTTCTTGCATTCTGCGCATGGTTGCGTGTGATGGAAGGATTTCGGGGGAGGGGTAGAAAAGTTGTCGCGTCAAAAGTCGACAATTGATCATCAAATGGCAGCCTTGTGTCTTTATAGCAACTGCATGTCGATAATAATCAGATCTATATTACAAGACTCAAGCAAATGAACCCATTTATGAATCTGAGCAAATGAACCTTTATAAATCTTCTCACTGCAGTTCCCTCTATCGTGCGAAATCTCGTCGTCAGAGAGAGTGGAGAGAGAGGGGTGTGGCCGTAAGGGGTCTGTTGCTGCTGATGCTGTGGAGATTGCGTTTATCTCTCATCTAGTCGTCGCTGTCTGCACTTCGTCCTGTCAACACCGGCGTCATTCGCGCCCTGGATGGCTGCATTTGTAACTCCGGTGTGAGTTATTTTTTTCCCGAGGACTTTTGACTTATAAGTAAACAACCATGACTGACCCAATGACACAAGATTCATTCCCTGTCCCGGATCCCACAATCGTGGACCCTTCGGCCGTACGGAACGGCGGGTGCGCGTCTAATGCGAATCTATCCAAAATACCGAGTCAAGACGATCCTTTTAATATGGACCGGGACCAAGAGATGAGAATCACCGACAGCGTTGATGGTCAAGGTAGTAAGTAATTCAGGGATTACAAACTTTATTGTTGTAAAAGTAAATCCTCACCTTGACGTGATTGATGGGCGCTTCTGGAGTTTATTTATAGCATCTGGAAAGTGGATTTGATAAATTATTAATTTGATAAATTATTAATTTGATAAATTATTAATGTGTTGCTATAATAACTTACCTGCTTAACATCAGAGACATGTCAATTTGGCAAAGCAATTGGAGATAAATAATAGGCAAGCATCACTGTCTCTATAGAGCACTCTTATTGTCAAGATGTTGTGTCTGACATTATCTAGGTTATTTCTTCCGGAAGATCACCAAAACTCTTATGTGGATTTGTAGAGGTTATCAAACAATACAAAAATGAATGTACATTTTGAGCCTGAATTCAATGTGTTAATTTTTTTTTAGAGAGAGGTAAGATGCAGTGGTTATGAAAATGCCCTCAATATTCAGAAGTTTTGTCTGTCACACACACACACACACACACACACACACACACACACACACACACACACACACACACACACACACACACACACACACACACACACACACACACACACACACACACACACACACACACACACACACACACACACAGGTCATGCTAAATGGAAATGGAGGGAGACAGATTTACCTTTACTAAGGTTTGACATAAGGCCTATACATAACCTATGTTATACAGTATAACAGTATAACATCCCAACATAGATATAACCAAGACCCCTATCATAACATCCCAACATAGATATAACCAAGACCCCTATCATAACATCCCAACATGGATATAACCAAGACCCCTATCATAACATCCCAACATGGATATAACCAAGAACCCTATCATAACATCCCAACATGGATATAACCAAGACCCCTATCATAACATCTCAACATGGATATAACCAAGACCCCAGTCATAACATCTCAACATGGATATAACCAAGAACCCTATCATAACATCTCAACATGGATATAACCAAGACCCCTATCATAACATCTCAACATGGATATAACCAAGACCCCAGTCATAACATCTCAACATGGATATAACCAAGAACCCTATCATAACATCTCAACATGGATATAACCAAGAACCCCAGTCATAACATCTCAACATGGATATAACCAAGAACCCTATCATAACATCTCAACATGGATATGACCAAGAACCCTATCATAACATCTCAACATGGATATGACCAAGAACCCTATCATAACATCTCAACATGGATATGACCAAGAACCCTATCATAACATCTCAACATGGATATAACCAAGAACCCTATCATAACATCCCAACATGGATATGACCAAGACCCCTATCATAACATCCCAACATGGATATAACCAAGACCCCAGTCATAACATCTCAACATGGATATAACCAAGACCCCAGTCATAACATCCCAACATGGATATGACCAAGACCCCAGTCATAACATCCCAACACATGGAATAAACAAACGTACAATCAATAATACAGTAGAAAAATCTATATACAGAATGTGCAAATGAGGTAGGATACGAGAGGTAAGGCAATAAATAGGCCATGATGGCGAAGTAATTACAATATAGCATTGGCTTTGGGGGTGACCAGTGAGATATACCTGTTGGAGCGTGTGCTATTGGTGGGTGCTGCTATGGTGACCAGGGAGCTGAGAAAAGGCAGGGCTTTACCTAGCAGAGACTTGTAGATTACCTGGAGCCAGTGGGTTTGGCGACGAGTATGAAGCGAGGGCCAGCCAACGAGAGCATACAAGTCGCAGTGGTGGGTAGTGTATGGGGCATTGGTGACAAAACGAATGGCAGTGTTACAGACTGCGTCCAATTTGTTGAGTAGAGTGTTGGAGGCTATTTTGTAATTGACATCGCCAAAGTCGAGGATCTGTAGGATGGTCAGTTTTATGAGGGTATGTTTGGCAGCATGAGTGAAGGATGCTTTGTTGAGATCTAGGAAGCCGATTCTAGATGTAACTTTGGATTGGAGATGTTTAATGTGAGTCTGGAAGGAGAGTATACAGTCTAATCAGACACCTAGGTATTTGTAGTTGTCCACATATTCTAAATCATAACCGTCCAGAGTAGTGATGCTGGACGGGCGGGCAGGTGCGGGCAGCGATCGGTTGAAGAACATGCTTTTAGTTTAACTTGCATTTAAGAGCAGTTGGTAGAGCAGTAATGCCAGGGTAGTGGGTTCGATCCCCGGGACCACCCATACGTAGAATGTATGCACAATGACTGTAAGAATCTGTAAATGGCATAGAAGCTCATCTGGCGGTTAGTTAACACAGTGTCCAAAGAAGGGTCAGAGGTATACAGAATGGTGTCGTCTGCGTAGAGGTGGATCAGGGAATCACCAGCAGCGAGAGCGACATCGTTGCATTTTAATCGGCATTGGAATGATTTTAGTCTTCCTATATGTAGCTTACATTTTTGGTCTTGAGCTATGGTTTAGCCCAGCTATACCCAACTGAGGCCTCTGTCATAGGGTGACCAGAGCAGATGTAATGAGATGGTAACTAAAGAGATTATGTAGGAGGATTGTACACTCAGAAAAAAATGGCGATATATGTAACCTAAAATGGTTCTTCGGTGGTTCCCATAGGATAACCTTTTGAATAAGCCTTTTGGGTTCCAGGTAGAACCCTTTTGGGTTCCATGTAGAACCCTTTCCACAGAGGGTTTTAAATGGAACTCAAATGGAGGACAGCTGAATAACTCCTTTGGAAGCTTTTTTTCTAAGAGTGTAGGTGCTGAAGCTCTCTAATGAGGCCCAGGCAATGTGTTAGAGAGCCTTAATGATGCTCGTTGCCCATAGGGATGAGTCTGAAACATACCAACTGGAAAGAGATGAGAGAGACAGAGGGACATCAAGGAGGAAATGTTTTTGAACGGTTTGCATTAAAACAGTAGAGCCCCATACCCCCACCACCACTCCCTCCACATATGCTGCCTCCATCTCAACCCCATTTACATACAAGACTGTAGCCTCGCTGCCTTTCAGAACTGCAGTCGTTTGAATATGCCTGTTAAGGCTGAATACATAGTTTCAGAAGTAGGGCTAGAGAGGAGACTATAGCTTTATGGCACAGATTGTTAGAGCTGTACATGTTGTTCACTACAGATATACAGTACACATTGGATGTAACATCTCTGTGCCTGTGTCTACAACTGTGCCTCTCTGCTTCTCATAGCTTTAACATGAGGTTTCCGAGTCGTCGCCCCCCCCCCCCCATCTGTAATATCATGTGTTACCTGGAATCACCCCAACCAATCAATTCAGTGCTTTGAATAATTGATGTGTTTTTAATTGACAGCTGGCAATATAGGAGACGGTGCGGAGGAGTGGAATGTCAGAGTTAATTGAGATTATGTTGGAACCACCTTTTAAAACAGGTTCACGTTTACTGTCTTTAGTCTTGTCCTTGTGGCAGCACTGAGCGAGTTCCCCTTAGATTTTATTTTTATTTAACCTTTACTTAACTAGGCAAGTCTTTATTTAGATAGGCCAGCTGCAAAGTCAAAATTGGCTATAATGTAAAAATGCATTTTTTTGTTGTTGTTGTCTAATTTAAGGTTAGGTTTAGGCATTAGGGTTAGCAGTGTGGGTAAGATTTGATGGCAGTGTGGGTAAGATTTGATGGCAGTGTGGTTAAGATTTGATGGCAGTGTGGGTAAGATTTGATGGCAGTGTGGGTAAGATTTGATGGCAGTGTGGGTAAGATTTGATGGCAGTGTGGGTAAGATTTGATGGCAGTGTGGGTAAGATTTGATGGCAGTGTGGGTAAGATTTGATGGCAGTGTGGGTAAGATTTGATGGCAGATTTGATGGCAGTGTGGGTAAGATTTGATGGCAGTGTGGGTAAGATTTGATGGCAGTGTGGGTAAGATTTGATGGCAGTGTGGGTAAGATTTGATGGCAGTGTGGGTAAGATTTGATGGCAGTGTGGGTAAGATTTGATGGCAGTGTGGGTAAGATTTGATGGCAGTGTGGGTAAGATTTGATGGCAGTGTGGGTAAGATTTGATGGCAGTGTGGGTAAGATTTGATGGCAGTGTGGTTAAGATTTGATGGCAGTGTGGGTAAGATTTGATGGCAGTGTGGGTAAGATTTGATGGCAGTGTGGGTAAGATTTGATGACTTTGTGGCTATGCTAGCTAGTGACCACTGCAGAGCTGCCTCCAGAACAAGATTCATGATGAAAAATGCCAACGTGCCCTTATAAAAGGGAGGGTTCTATGGGTTTTTTCAGAAAATGTATTAACATTCTATTAGAGAGATTACAGTCATAGCCTAGAGTGCCATGGGAATCTAATCACATATTCATTAGAGGGCGAAAATTGGAATTACTTCCAATTTGAGTATGTTGAATATTATGAACATGTAGTGAGGGAATCTAGTTAATCCACAAAACCAGCATGGATTGACAATTCATGTATTTCTATGGGATGAATTAAACACACTCTTAAAACGAGGGTTCTTTGGAAGGCAAGGAGTTCTAACTAAAACCTTTTTCATCCTAAGAACATTTTTTTGAAGAAAGGGTTCTTTGATGATGATTCTTTGGAAGGAAAGAAGGGTTTTACATACAACCCTTCTGAATCTGAATGAGATTTTTGATAGTATGTTTTTTCTTTCTTTTAAATAGTGCCTGACCATGAGTGTTTACCTCACTGTTTAAACTTAGAATAATCTGGTCAATTTAAAAATATGTGTGAGAATGTTTTAAACTGTACCCATATGGGAATATTTGTGCATGTATCTCGTATTGCCTTAATGATTTTTACGTATACAGTACTGACATAGTATATTCAGTGCATTCGGAAAGTAATCAGAACCCTTGAATTTTTCCACATGTTGTTACGTTACAACCTTTTTCTAAAATGGATTATTTGTTCCCCCCCACCATCAATCTACACACACTACCCCATAATGACAAGGCAAAAACAGGTTTTCAGAAATGTTTGCAAATGTATTTAAAAAAAATGGAAAATATCACATTTACATAAGTATTCAGACCCTTTACTCAATACTTTGTTGAAGCACCTTTGGCAGCGATTACAGCCTTGAGTCGTCTTGGGTATGACGCTACAAGCTTGGCACACCTGTATTTGGGAAGTTTATTTTATTCTTCTCTGCAGATCCTCTCAAGATCTCTCAGGTTGGATGGGGAGCGTCGCTGCACAGCTATTTTCAGGTCTCTCCAGAGATGTTCGATTGGGTTCAAGTGTGGGCTCTGGGTGGACCACTCAAGGAAATTCAGAGACTTGTCCCGAAGCAACTCCTGCATTGTCTTGGCTGTGTGCTTAGTGTTGTTGTCCTGTTGGAAACCTTCGCCCCAGGCTGAGGTCCTGAGCGCTCTGGAGCAGGTTTTCATCAAGTATCTCTCTGTGCTATGTTCCGTTCATCTTTCCCTCGATCCTGGCTCGTCTCCCAGTCCCTGCCGCTGAAAAACATCTCCACAGCATGAAGCTGCCACAACCGTGCTTCACCGTAGGGATGGTGGCAGGTTTTCTCCAAACATGACGCTTGACATTCAGGCCAAAGAGTTCAATCTTGTTTCTCATGGTCTGAGAGTCCAAGTGGGCAGTCATGTTCCTTTTACTGAGAAGTGGCTTCCGCCTGGCCACTCTACCATAAAAGCCTGATTGGTGGAGTGCTGCAGAGATGGTTGTCCTTCTGGAAGGTTCTCCCATCTCCACAGAGGAACTCTGTAGTTCTGTCAGAGTGACCATAAGCTTCATGGTCATCTCGCTGACCAAGGCTTTTCTCCCCGGTTGCTCAGTTTGGCAGCGTGACCAGCTCTAGCAAGAGTGTTGGTGTTTCCAAACTTCTTCCATTTAAGAAGGATGGAGAACTCTGTGTTTCAGGGGACCTTCAATGCTGCAGAATTGTTTTGGTACACAGAGCTGTGCCTCGACACAATCCCGTCGCTGAGCTTTACGGACAATTCCTTCGACCTCATGGCTTGGTTTTTGCTCTGACACCTTATATAGACAGGGGTGTGCCTTTCCAAGTTATGTCCAACCAATTGAATTTACCAATCAAGTTGTAGAAACATCCCAAGGATGATCAATGGAAGCAGGATGCACCTGAGACTAATTTTGAGTCTCAAAGCAAAGCGTCTGAATACTTATGTGAAGAAGGTATTTTTGGATTATATACATTTCTAAACATTTCTAAAAAACAGTTATTACTTTGTCATTATGGGGTATTATGTGTAGATTGATGAGGATTTTTATTTATTTAATCCATTTTAGAATAAGGCTGTAATATAACAAAATGTGGAAAGTGTCAAGGGGTCTGAATACTTTCCGAATGCATTGTATCTTTGTCATTATTTCTTTCTTTCAAATGAGTATTTTCTGTGATTTTATTGAGCAGAGAATAGAATATTAGAATGCAGTCTGAGTGAACCAGCAGTGTATTGTATGGTTTCTGCAATGAACACGATGGGAGACAGAGAGCTGGTTTCAAGTGCAGGGCGCAGCAGGTGTTTATTGTTCAAGGACCACAGGAGGAGGCAGGTATCTGGGTCCAGGGGCAGGCAAGAGGTCATACACAGGGGGTCCAAAAGGAGGAGGCAGGTATCTGGGTCCAGGGGCAGGCAAGAGGTCATACACAGGGGGTCCAAAAGGAGGAGGCAGGTATCTGGGTCCAGGGGCAGGCAAGAGGTCATACACAGGGGGTCCAAAAGGAGGAGGCAGGTATCTGGGTCCAGGGGCAGGCAAGAGGTCATACACAGGGGGTCCAAAAGGAGGAGGCAGGTATCTGGGTCCAGGGGCAGGCAAGAGGTCATACACAGGGGGTCCAAAAGGAGGAGGCAGGTATCTGGGTCCAGGGGCAGGCAAGAGGTCATACACAGGGTGTCCAAAAGGCAACAGTACAGGCAGGGAAAAGGCTAGTAACGTAGGTTGATAACAGGAAATCAGATAGGCTTAAGTACAGGCAGGGAATAGGCAAATGGTGTAGTTAATGAGGCAGGCAAAAACTATCATACACAGGAAGATTACGGAAAAACAGAGCTCCGAATAGTGGTCACAAAACAAACAATACCTCACAATGATGGGGTGCAAATAATTTAACTAAAATAGTGTGTGATAATGACATGCAGGTGTGTGAACAGTAGATCAGAATTCAGATGATTGGGATCTGGAGAGTGAGCTGCGTTCAGGGGATCTACGTGTTTGAGATTGTGAGTTGGAAGCAGACGTTACAATACCTAGTTATTTATCTTTGTGTAGCATAAGATCAATCAATCCAGTTTACATCATGTAGGTTGTCTCAATAATCAATATATCCCTACCCTGGCATTTCATCTGAATGGAGGTTGCAGGTGATTAAAAGTTCCAGTTGTTGGATAACCTCACTCTGGCTGGATTCCAATAGGAATCACACATCACTTTGCAAGCCAGCATAATGTGACTTGCAGGCCTGATGTAAACCTGGAGTTTCCGACCTTCCGGCTCTAGGTAGAACCTTTAGAGGATGAAAGGGTTCTTGGTTGAACCCTTTATAGAGGGCTCTGGTTAAAACCATTTACAGACGGCTCAATGAATAACCCTTCATAGAGGGTTCTAGATGGAACCATCTGCAAAGTGTTCTACCTAGCACCGAAAAGGGTTCCCTTTTGGCAGAGGTAGGCAACTAGATTCAGCCGTGGACCGATTTTTGTCGTAGCAAAATGGTGGGGGGCCGGAAAATAATGAGAATAATTTGTACACTGCAAATTGACCACAACGAAGCCCAAAAAGAGAATGTATATGAAAATAACAATCATTTCATATACCTTGATTATATTGAGACATGCTCGCTAATGTACATGTTTTTATTACATTTTTTATTTGTGGGAATACTTGGGGACAGATTTCTTATATAAAAACATTGGGCGGGTCAAAGAAAGTTGTGGCCCACGAGTCCCCTGTTGCTGACCTCTGCCCTATGGGGACAAACCGAAGAACACTATATGGTTCTACTTTGTAGCCAGCCTACATACTGTGATCTTTACCCTCTATAATTCTGAGAAGAAGAAAGTATGAATCATCCAATGTATGCAGTTTATCATCAAATGTAGGGTCAGTATCTATGTTGTGTGTGTGTGTGTGTGTGTGTGTGTGTGTGTGTGTGTGTGTGTGTGTGCGTGCGTGCGTGCGTGCGTGCGCGCGCGTGCGTGCGCGTGCGTGCGTGCGCGTGCGTGCGTGCGTGTGTGTGTGTGTGTGTGTGTGTGTGTGTGTGTGTGTGTGTGTGTGTGTGTGTGTGTGTGTAGAGGAAGTGAGTAAGAGCACATCAGGGAAGAATGCAACTTTGTTCAACTCACATGATCCACATCTAGGATCAGCAGTGGAAGCATGTGCCCAACAACCTCCCTACACACACACACACACACACACACACACACACACACACACACACACACACACACACACACACACACACACACACACACACACACACACACACACACACACACACACACACACACACACACACACACACACACACACACACACACACACACAGAAAGAGAGAGAGCTGTTGTTAACTCTATCCTATAAGAACTGTATGGAGCTGGGCCATGTGACTCTCGACCACCAACTAGCCTACTCTTCTTAAAGCTGACCTAAAGACCATGCAGGATGAGGGGGATTTTGAATTTGACTTTCACTCCTGACTGACTTGGCTTGAGACTCACCCCTGAGGACACTTGAACATGTGATTCCCTTTGATTTCCGTTTAGAAGAACTAATGCTGCTGAGACACAGCTTTACAAGCTGATTTCAGGTCAGAGGTCAACAAGTTGTCAGATCTGTGTGGTCCTCATAACATTCCTGCCTTCCACTGAACTCAAATCAACGAGTAAAGGGAATGAGATATGAGCTGGTAAATATTTCACTACTATTGTCCCCCTAGGGAATTTCACCCTTTTCCTCTTGTGGATGTGACTGTTACACAAAAAAATGATTGATTATGTCAGTTGGTCGTCAGAGAGACGAGGATGAGAGTACAATGAGAGGAGGGGTTCCATGTAGTTTTCTTCCATTATGATGTCTGTAGTTACGATCTCCTGTCGGTCAGTGTGTATAAAGAGCTAGGAGTCTTAGTGCTTATTCACACAAACCCACATGGCAATGAAGAGGGGAGCACTGCTGGATTCATAATCACAACATCTAGTATTGAGTTTGAGTTTATTTTTATTTTTTATTTTTACAGGGACACTGTACATTAATCAACGTTTCAGTAAAAGTGCTGGTTTTAGCCAACCAGCTAATTTTCAACCTCAGTCCCTGGGCAGGTTTTTAAAAACAATTACAAAACCGACAATCAATGAGCAGTGAGCACACGCACAGCAACACAGGACAAGCAAGACATAGCATGCAGACAGAGAAACATAGCTCAAAAAGCAACAAGACATTGAGGTGTCCTCGGATGGAGGTGTCTCTGTGCTGTAAGTCTCTCTCTCTCTCTCTCTCTCTCTCTCTCTCTCTCTCTCTCTCTCTCTCTCTCTCTCTCTCCCCCCCTCTCTCTCTGTCTCTCTCACCCCCTCTCCCCTCTCTCTCTCTCGCTCTCTCTCTCTCTCTCTCTCTCTCTCTCTCTCTCTCTCTCTCTCTCTCCCCTCTCACTCTTGCTCTCTCGCTCTCTCCATTTTTTTCCCCAATTCCATTTCAGGGCTTTATTGGCGTATGTTAACATTCCCAAAGCAAGTGAAGTAGATAATAAACAAAAGTTAAATAAACAATAGAAATTAATAGTAAATATTACACTCACAAAAGTTACAAAAGAATAAAGACATTACAAATGTTCAAGTACAGCGAACATAAATATGGGTTGTATTTACAATGGTGTTTGTTCTTCACTGGTTGCCCTTTTCTTGTGGCAACAGGTCACAAATCTTGCTGCTGTGATGGCACACTGTGGAATTTCACCCAGTAGATATGGGAGTTTATCAAAATTGGGTTTGTTTTCAATTTCTTTGTGGATCTGTGTAATCTGAGGGAAATATGTGTCTCTAATATGGTCATACATTGGGCAGGAGGTTAGGAAGTGCAGCTCAGTTTCCACCTCATTTTGTGGGCAGTGAGCACATAGCCTGTCTTCTCTTGAAAGCCAGGTCGGCCTACGGTGGCCTTTCTCAATAGCAAGGCTATGCTCACTGAGGCTGTACATAGTCAAAGCATTCCTCATGTTTGGGTCAGTCACAGTGGTCAGGTATTCTGCCACTGTTTACTCTCTGTTTAGGGCCAAATAGCATTCTAGTTTGCTCAGTTTTTTTGTTAATTCTTTCCAATGTGTCAAGTAAATGTCTTTTTGTTTTCTCATGATTTGGTTGGGTCTAATTGTGCTGCTGTCCTGGGACTCTGTGGGTTTTGTTTGTGTTTCGGAACAGAGCCCTAGGACCAGCTTGCTTAGAGGACTCGTCTCCAGATTCAACTCTCTGTAGGTGATGTCTTTGCTATGGAAGGTTTGGGAATCGCTTCCTTAAAGGTGGTTTTTAACAGCTCATTTCTGGATTTTAATAATCAGCGGGTATCAGCCTAATTCTGCTCTGCATGCATTATTTGGTGTTTTACGGTGTACACAGATGATATTTTTGCAGAATTCTGTATGCAGAGTCGCAATTTGGTGTTTGTCCCATTTTGTGAATTTGGTTGGTGAGAGGACCCCAGACCTCACAACCTTGAAGGTCAATGGGTTCTGTAACTGATTCAAGTATTTTTAGCCATATCCTAATTGGTATGCCAAATCTCTCAGCTTGTTCACAGTGTTGTGGAAGTTGCCTTTGGCGCTGATGTTTAGGCTGAGGTAAGTATCGTTTTTTGTGCGCTCTAGGGCAACAATTTGTATTTGTGGTCCTGGCAACTGGACCTTTTTTGGAAGACCATTTTTTTTGGCTTACTGAGATTTACTGTCAGGGCCCAGGTCTGACATAATCTGTGCAGAAGTTCTAGGTGCTGCTGTAGGCCCTCCTTGGTTGGTGACAGAAGCACCAGATCATCAGCAAACAGTAGACATTTTATTTCAGATTCTATTAGGGTGAGGCCGGGTGCTGCAGACTGTTCTAGTGCCCTCGCCAATTCTTTGATATATATATTGAAGAGGGTGGGGCTCAAGCTGCATCCCTGTCTCACCCCACAACCCTGTGGAAAGAAATGTGTGTGTTTTTTGCCAATTTTAACCTCACACTTGTTGTTTGTGTGCATGGATTTTATAACGTCATATGTTTTTCCCCCAACACCACTTTCAATCAATTTGGAGACCCTCATGCCAAATTGAGTCAAAAGCTTTTTTGAAATCAACAAAGCATGAGAAGACATTGCCTTTGTTTTGGTTTGTTTGTTTATGAATTAGGGTGTGCACTGTGAATACATGGTCTGTCATTTGGTAAAAAGCCAGTTTGACGTTTGCTCAGTTCATTGTTTTTACTGAGTAGAAGTACGAGTCTGCTATTAATGATGATATACAGGATTTCCCCAAGTTTGCTGTTGACATATCCCACAGTAGTTATTGTGGTCAACTTTGTGTCCTCTATTGTGGATTTGGGTGATCAGCCCATGGTTCCAAATATTGGGGAAGATGCCAGAGCCAATGATGTGAAAGAGTTTAAGTATAGCCAATTGTAATTTGTGGTTTGTATATGTTATCATTTCATTTAGTATGCCATCAACACCACAGGCCTTTTTGGGTTGGAGGGTTTTTATTTTGTCCTGTAGTTCATTCAATGTAATTGGAGAATCCAGTGGGTTCTGGTAGTTTTTAATAGTTGTGTCATGTTTTGTCATTGATTATCATGTCTTGTCTCTGTGCTTTCCTTCTATTCGTTTCCCTCTGCTGGTCTTATTAGGTTCTTTCCCTCTTTCTATTCCTCTCTCTCCCCCTCCCTCTCTCCCTCTCTCGCTCTCTCTCTCTATCGTTCCGTTCCTGCTCCCAGCTGTTCCTCATTCTCCTAACTACCTCATTTACTCTTTTCACACCTGTCCCCTATTTTGCCCTTTGATTAGAGTCCCTATTTCTCCCTCTGTTTTCCGCTTCTGTCCTTGTCGGATCCTTGCTTGATGTTCGCTGTTCTGTGTCCTTGTTCCGCCCTGTCGTGTTTTACCTTCTTCAGATGCTGCGTGTGAGCAGGTGTCAAAGTCAGCTACGGCCGGTGCCTTCCCGAAGCGACCTGCAGTCTGTGGTCGCGTCTCCAGTCATTCCTCTCTACTGACGAGTGGATTTCAGTTTTTCTGTTTTTGCATTAGGATTATCGCTTTTGTTTAAGACGTGAATAAAGACTCTGTTTCCGTTAAGTCGCTTTTGGGTCCTCATTCACCAGCATAACAGAAGGATCCGACCAAGAATGGACCCAGCGACTACGGATTCTCGCAACACTGCCGTCGAGATCCAGGGAGCAATGCTCGGCAGACACGAGCAGGAATTGTCTGCTGCTCGTCATGCCGTTGAGACCCTGGCCGCTCAGGTTTCCGACCTCTCATGACAGTTTCTGAGTCTTCGTCTCGTGCCACCAGCTACTTCCTGGTCTTCAGAGTCTCCGGAACCTAGGGTTAATAACCCACCATGTTACTCTGGGCAGCCCACTGAGTGCCGCTCCTTTCTCACCCAGTGTGATATTGTGTTCTCTCTCCAACCCAACACATACTCAAGAGAGAGAGCTCGGATTGCTTACGTCATTTCACTCCTTACTGGTCGGGCTCGGGAGTGGGGCACAGCTATCTGGGAGGCAAGAGCTGAGTGTTCTAACAATTATCTGAACTTTAAAGAGGAGATGATACGGGTTTTTGATCGTTCAGTTTTTGGTAAGGAGGCTTCTAGGGCCCTGGCTTCCCTATGTCAAGGTGATCGATCCATAACGGATTACTCTATAGAGTTTCGCACTCTTGCTGCCTCCAGTGACTGGAACGAGCCGGCGTTGCTCGCTCGTTTTCTGGAGGGACTCCACGCTGAGGTTAAAGATGAGATTCTCTCCCGGGAGGTTCCTTCCAGCGTGGACTCTTTGATTGCACTCGCCATCCGCATAGAACGACGGGTAGATCTTCGTCACCGAGCTCGTGGAAGAGAGCTCGCGTTAACGGTGTTCCCACTCTCCGCATCTCAACCATCTCCTCCCTCTGGCTCAGAGACTGAGCCCATGCAGCTGGGAGGTATTCGCATCTCGACTAAGGAGAGGGAACGGAGGATCACCAACCGCCTTTGCCTCTATTGCGGTTCTGCTGGACATTTTGTCATTTCATGTCCAGTAAAAGCCAGAGCTCATCAGTAAGCGGAGGGCTACTGGTGAGCGCTACTACTCAGGTCTCTCCATCAAGATCCTGTACTACCTTTTCGGTCCATCTACGCTGGACCGGTTCGGCTGCTTCCTGCAGTGCCTTGATAGACTCTGGGGCTGAGGGTTGTTTTATGGACGAAGCATGGGCTCGGAAACATGACATTCCTCTCAGACAGTTAGGGAAGCCCACGCCCATGTTCGCCTTAGATGGTAGTCTTCTCCCCAGTATCAGATGTGAGACACTACCTTTAACCCTCACAGTATCTGGTAACCACAGTGAGACCATTTCCTTTTTGATTTTTCGTTCACCTTTTACACCTGTTGTTTTGGGTCATCCCTGGCTAGTATGTCATAATCCTTCTATGAATTGGTCTAGTAATTCTATCCTATCCTGGAACGTTTCTTGTCATGTGAAGTGTTTAATGTCTGCTATCCCTCCTGTTTCTTCTGTCCCCTCTTCTCAGGAGGAACCTGGTGATTTGACAGGAGTGCCGGAGGAATATCATGATCTGCGCACGGTCTTCAGTCGGTCCAGAGCCAACTCCCTTCCTCCTCACCGGTCGTATGATTGTTGTATTGATCTCCTTCCGGGGACCACTCCCCCTCGGGGTAGACTATACTCTCTGTCGGCTCCCGAACGTAAGGCTCTCGAGGATTATTTGTCTGTTTCTCTCGACGCCGGTACCGTGGTGCCTTCTTCCTCTCCCGCCGGAGCGGGGTTTTTTTTTGTTAAGAAGAAGGACGGTACTCTGCGCCCCTGCGTGGATTATCGAGGGCTGAATGACATAACGGTTAAGAATCGTTATCTGCTTCCCCTTATGTCGTCAGCCTTCGAAATTCTGCAGGGAGCCAGGTTCTTTACTAAGTTGGACCTTCGTAACGCTTACCATCTCGTGCGCATCAGAGAGGGGGACGAGTGGAAAACGGCGTTTAACACTCCGTTAGGGCATTTTAAATACCGGGTTCTGCCGTTCGGTCTCGCTAATGCTCCAGCTGTCTTTCAGGCATTAGTTAATGATGTACTGAGAGACATGCTGAACATCTTTGTTTTCGTCTACCTTGACGATATCCTGATTTTTTCACCGTCACTCGAGATTCATGTTCAGCACGTTCGACGTGTACTCCAGCGCCTTTTAGAGAATTGTCTCTACGTGAAGGCTGAGAAGTGCGCCTTTCATGTCTCCTCTGTCACATTTCTCGGTTCTGTTATTTCCGCTGAAGGCATTCAGATGGATCTCGCTAAGGTCCAGGCTGTCAGTGATTGGCCCGTTCCAAAGTCACGTGTCGAGTTGCAGCGCTTTCTAGGTTTCGCTAATTTCTATCGGCGTTTCATTCGTAATTTCGGTCAAGTTGCTGCCCCTCTCACAGCTCTTACTTCTGTCAAGACGTGCTTTAAGTGGTCCGGTTCCGCCCAGGGAGCTTTTGATCTCCTCAAGAAGCGTTTTACATCCGCTCCTATCCTTGTTACTCCTGACGTCACTAAACAATTCATTGTCGAGGTTGACGCTTCAGAGGTGGGCGTGGGAGCCATTCTATCCCAGCGCTTCCATTCTGACGATAAGGTCCATCCTTGCGCTTATTTTGCTCATCGCCTGTCGCCATCAGAACGCAACTATGATGTGGGTAACCGCGAACTGCTCGCCATCCGCTTAGCCCTAGGCGAATGGCGACAGTGGTTGGAGGGGGCAACCGTTCCTTTTGTCGTTTGGACTGACCATAAGAACCTTGAGTACATCCGTTCTGCTAAACGACTTAATGCACGTCAAGCTCGTTGGGCGTTGTTTTTCGCTCGTTTCGAGTTCGTGATTTCTTATCGCCCGGGTAATAAGAACACCAAGCCTGATGCCTTATCCCATCTCTTTAGTTCTTCTGTGGCTTCTACCGACCCCGAGGGGATTCTCCCTGAAGGGCGTGTTGTCGGGTTGACTGTCTGGGGAATTGAGAGACAGGTAAAGCAAGCACTCACTCACACTGCGTCGCCGCGCGCTTGTCCTAGTAACCTTCTTTTCGTTCCTGTCTCTACTCGTCTGGCTGTTCTTCAGTGGGCTCACTCTGCCAAGTTAGCTGGCCACCCCGGCGTTCGGGGCACGCTTGCTTCTATTCGCCAGCGGTTTTGGTGGCCTACTCAGGAGCGTGACACGCGCCGTTTCGTGGCTGCTTGTTCGGACTGCGCGCAGACTAAGTCAGGTAACTCTCCTCCTGCCGGTCGTCTCAGACCGCTTCCCATTCCTTCTCGACCATGGTCTCACATCGCCTTAGACTTTATTACCGGTCTGCCTTCGTCTGCGGGGAAGACTGTGATTCTTACGGTTGTCGATAGGTTCTCTAAGGCGGCACATTTCATTCCCCTCGCTAAGCTTCCTTCCGCTAAGGAGACAGCACAAATCATCATTGAGAATGTGTTCAGAATTCATGGCCTCCCGTTAGACGCCGTTTCAGACAGAGGTCCGCAATTCACGTCACAGTTTTGGAGGGAGTTCTGTCGTTTGATTGGTGCTTCCGTCAGTCTCTCTTCCGGTTTTCATCCCCAGTCTAACGGTCAAGCAGAAAGGGCCAATCAGACGATTGGTCGCATATTACGCAGCCTTTCTTTTAGAAACCCTGCGTCTTGGGCAGAACAGCTCCCTGGGCAGAATACGCTCACAACTCGCTTCCTTCGTCTGCTACCGGGCTATCTCCGTTTCAGAGTAGTCTTGGGTACCAGCCTCCTCTGTTCTCGTCCCAGCTCGCCGAGTCCAGCGTTCCCTCCGCTCAGGCTTTTGTCCAACGTTGTGAGCGCACCTGGAGGAGGGTCAGATCTGCACTTTGCCGTTACAGGGCGCAGACTGTGAGAGCCGCCAATAAACGTAGGATTAAGAGTCCTAGGTATTGTCGCGGTCAGAGAGTGTGGCTTTCCACTCGTAACCTTCCCCTTACGACAGCTTCTCGCAAGTTGACTCCGCGGTTCATTGGTCCGTTCCGTGTCTCTCAGGTCGTCAATCCTGTCGCTGTGCAACTGCTTCTTCCGCGACATCTTCGTCGCGTCCACCCTGTCTTCCATGTCTCCTGTGTCAAGCCTTTTCTTCGCGCCCCCGTTCGTCTCCCCCCCCCCCCGTCCTTGTCGAGGGCGCACCTATTTACAAGGTACGGAAGATCATGGACATGCGTTCTCGGGGACGTGGTCACCAGTACTTAGTGGATTGGGAGGGTTACGGTCCTGAGGAGAGGAGTTGGGTTCCATCTCGGGACGTGCTGGACCGTTCGTTGATTGATGATTTCCTCCGTTGCCGCCAGGGTTCCTCCTCGAGTGCGCCAGGAGGCGCTCGGTGAGTGGGGGGGTACTGTCATGTTTTGTCATTGATTATCATGTCTTGTCTCTGTGCTTTCCTTCTATTCGTTTCCCTCTGCTGGTCTTATTAGGTTCTTTCCCTCTTTCTATTCCTCTCTCTCCCCCTCCCTCTCTCCCTCTCTCGCTCTCTCTCTCTATCGTTCCGTTCCTGCTCCCAGCTGTTCCTCATTCTCCTAACTACCTCATTTACTCTTTTCACACCTGTCCCCTATTTTGCCCTCTGATTAGAGTCCCTATTTCTCCCTCTGTTTTCCGCTTCTGTCCTTGTCGGATCCTTGCTTGATGTTCGCTGTTCTGTGTCCTTGTTCCGCCCTGTCGTGTTTTACCTTCTTCAGATGCTGCGTGTGAGCAGGTGTCAAAGTCAGCTACGGCCGGTGCCTTCCCGAAGCGACCTGCAGTCTGTGGTCGCGTCTCCAGTCATTCCTCTCTACTGACGAGTGGATTTCAGTTTTTCTGTTTTTGCATTAGGATTATCGCTTTTGTTTAAGACGTGAATAAAGACTCTGTTTCCGTTAAGTCGCTTTTGGGTCCTCATTCACCAGCATAACAAGTTGTTTCTGAGATTTGCATTTGATCATGTATATGTTTTTTTCTGTTTGTTCTTTGTTTTCGGGTCAAAAAGATTGGAGAAGTGGTTTACCCATTCATCTCCGTTTTGGATATAACTCTCTGTATTAATGTTTGTTTAGATTTTTCCAATTTTCCCAGAAGTGGTTAGAGTCTATGGATTCTACCATTATATTGAGCTGATTTCTGCTGTTCTTTTTCTGTAGTGTATTTCTGTTTTGTTTTAGTGATTCACCATAGTGAAGGTGTAGACTCAGGTTTTATGCGTCTCTATGTTATTGGTTGGACAGGTTTCTCAATTTCTTTTTATTTTCGATTTTGGCATTCTTCATCAAACCATTTTGGCATTCTTCATCAAACCATTTTGTCATTCTTCATCAAACCATTTTGGCATTCTTCATCAAACCATTTTGTCATTCTTCATCAAACCATTTTGTCATTCTTCATCAAACCATTTTGTCATTCTTCATCAAACCATTTTGGCATTCTTCATCAAACCATTTTGGCATTCTTCATCAAACCATTTTGGCATTCTTCATCAAACCATTTTGTCATTCTTCATCAAACCATTTTGGCATTCTTCATCAAACCATTTTGGCATTCTTCATCAAACCATTTTGTCATTCTTCATCAAACCATTTTGGCATTCTTCATCAAACCATTTTGTCATTCTTCATCAAACCATTTTGGCATTCTTCATCAAACCATTTTGGCATTCTTCATCAAACCATTTTGTCATTCTTCATCAAACCATTTTGGCATTGTTCATTTTCTTTGGTTTTCTGTTTGA
The DNA here is from genome assembly GCF_021184085.1 of Oncorhynchus gorbuscha. Classification (NCBI taxonomy): domain Eukaryota; kingdom Metazoa; phylum Chordata; class Actinopteri; order Salmoniformes; family Salmonidae; genus Oncorhynchus; species Oncorhynchus gorbuscha. The sequence goes on along the minus strand of NC_060173.1, from coordinate 107,180,149 downwards.
ATGGTTTCGATTTTAGATACTGTTTAGGTTTTCTACTGCCATGTTTATGCCTTCATTAATACAGTGGAACATTTTGTCCAGGAAGTTGTCTAAAACAGATTGAATTTGTTGTTGACTAATAGTTTTTTGGTAGGTTTCCACACTGTGAACGCTCTGAGAGACTCTGGGTTGAGGTCAGTGATAAAGTAGTTCACAGTACTACTGCCAAGAGATGAGCTGTAGGTGTACCTACCATAGGAGTCCCCTCGAAGCCTACGATTAACTATGTACATACCCAGCGTGCGACAAAGCTGCAGGAGTTGTGACCCGTTTTTGTTGGTTATGTTGTCGTAGTTGTGCCTAGGGGGGCATATGTGGGAGGGGATGCTGTCACCTGCAGGCAGGTGTTTGTCCCCCTGTGTGCTGAGGGTGTCAGGTTCTTGTTCAGTTCTGGCATGTAGGTCATCACAGACTAACTAGTGCATGTCCCTGGGCCTTGAAATGATTGATTTCCCCCTCCAGGATGGAGAAGTTGTCTACATTAAAGTTTGGGGATTCTAGTGGGGGCATTATAGGTAGCACACAGGAGGACATTTTTCTCTGTTGAGATCATTTCCTTTTGAATTTCTAGCCAAATGTAAAATGTACCTGTTTCGATTAATTTAATGGAGTGAGTTAGGTCTGCTCTATACCAAATTAGCATACCCCCGAGTCCCTTCCCTGTTTCACACCTGATAGTTTGGTGGATGGAACAACCAGTTCTCTGTAACCTAGAGGGCAACCAGTGGGTCCATCTCCTCTATACCATGTTTCTTCTAGGATGACATTGTCCTCAGGCCTTTGATATTCCAGGATGAGATAGTGAAGGCTTGGGGTCTCTAAAGTGTCCAATATTGTGGTTTGGCCTCAGACCAGTAAGTGTGAGCAGAGCCTGCTGAGCATCTGGTACATGCCATTGGCTTGGGCTAGTGTAAGAGTGGGGGTTGGGCCTGTTTGCCTGGGCATATGTGTAACTTTCATGTTGAGGCCCCCCTTGTGGGAGTGGGGGGCATGGAGTGGGCAGGGGGGGGCATAGGTCTGATCTGAGGGGGCCTAGCTTTTTCAATCACTCCCTTGAGTGCTGTTGCCACACTTTCCTGCTGTGCTCTCAGGTAGTTTGTGCCTGTGTGTATTATTGTGGCTAGGTGACCCTCGTTGGTCCTCAGATAGAAGGTCTAGGGCGCGCTTGGTGTTTGATCACCAGAGTTTAGACCCTATGTGTTTGGGAAAAAGTACATTTTCTTGGGGGGGGGGGGGTGGATCAGAGGGGGTGGTGTGCCGTGGGCTTGGGGTTCTTCATTTCAAATCAAATCAAATGTATTTATATATCCCTTCGTACATCAGCTGATATCTCAAAGTGCTGTACAGAAACCCAGCCTAAAACCCCAAACAGCAAGCAATGCAGGTGTAGAAGCACGGTGGCTAGGAAAAACTCCAGAGAAAGGCCAAAACCTAGGAAGAAACCTAGAGAGGAACCAGGCTATGTGGGGTGGCCAGTCCTCTTCTGGCTGTGCCGGGTGGAGATTGTAACAGAACATGGCCAAGATGTTCAAATGTTCATAAATGACCAGCATGGTCAAATAATAATAATCACAGGCAGAACAGTTGAAACTGGAGCAGCAGCATGGCCAGGTGGACTGGGGACAGCAAGGAGTCATCATGTCAGGTAGTCCTGAGGCATGGTCCTAGGGCTCAGGTCCTCCGAGAGAGAGAAAGAGAGAAAGAGAGAGCATACTTAAATTCACACAGGACACCGGATAGGACAGGAGAAGTACTCCAGATATAACAAACTGACCCTAGCCCCCCGACACATAAACTACTGCAGTAAAAATACTGGAGGCTGAGACAGGAGGGGTCAGGAGACACTGTGGCTCCATCCGAGGACACCATCCGAGGACACCCCCGGACAGGGCCAAACAGGAAGGTCGTCTGTCGTGCTGTGACGTCGAGGCTATGGTCAGGGGCTGAGGTGGGCTGTTCTGTTGGATTCTCTGCGGGGGTGGTCAGCTCTCTAATGGGTTGTTCTCTGCCACACACCATCCCCCTCACCCTCTCCTCCAGCACTCTGATCCTCTCCTCTAGTGCTCTGTTCTTCTCCTGCTCCTGCTGTTTCTCCCATTGATGTTTTCTCACCACAGTCCAGAGTGCAGATATGTCTCTCTCCACCTCCAGCTCTCTGGGTCTGGTTGAGGGTGTGTTGTTGTGTTCACCTGCAGTTCCAGCTCCACCTGTCTCTCCCCTCTCTCTCCCCCTGTCTTTCTCCCCTCCCCCCCTCTCTCTCGCTCTCGCTCTCTCTCTCTGTCTCTCTCCCTCTCTCTCTCTGTTTCTCTTTCCCTCTCTCGCGCGCTCTCTCTCTCTGTCTCTGTCTCCCTCCCCTCTCTCTCTCTCTCTCTCTCTCTCTCTCTCTCTCTCTCTCTCTCTCTCTCTCTCTCTCTCTCTCTCTCTCTCTCTCTCTCTCTCTCTCTCTCTCTCTCTCTCTCTCTGTCTGTGCCTCTTGTTAGCAGTCTGTCTTCATGGATCGGCAATCACACCGCCACCTGTCAGCACTTAACAACCTCTGCAACAGCAAACTTAATTCACCCTTTATCAGAGAGAACAACAAATGAGTGAACCCTGGCGTCTCCTGAGAAGCTTTTAGTCGAGCTAATTATCTGTAGCTGTGTTGCAGCTCACTGGGATTCATCCACCCTTTATACCTTCCTGCAACACTGCAAATGACATCTTCAAGTGCTTTCTTGGCTGGCTGGGAGAAGGGGAAGGAGAAGAACTAACTCCATTTGAAGCAGTGTTAATTAGCCCTTGTTGTAGCGCATTGTTTACCTCCTGCCTTTATGCTAGACGTGCATGGGGGTAGCTATTAATCCCAGTTTCTCACCTCTCCACAGGCCTGCTGGAGAGCAGCATGCGACTAAAGCCCCACGAGGCTCAGAACTACAGGAAGAAGGCATTGTGGGTGTCTTGGATCTCCATCGTGGTGACAATCATCCTGGCAGTGGCAGCCTTCAGTGAGTACATACCATTTAATGGTGTCCTTTAATGGTGTTATTCACTGTAGTCTGGTGTCCTTCAACAGTCCTATATTGTTAAGTGACTATCCCTGAGTGGCTGTGGTTCTGGATGTTTCTTGATGAGCATTGCTATTAGGTTGCTTCATGCTTAGGTAGTTATTCATTATGTAGTGCCCTTCATCCAAATGATTTCCAATGCATTTCAACCATTGACTCAACATTGGTTTTAAACTAAGTAAGTATAAAGTATATTATATTAAGTACATTTTCTAATCTTGTTACACTAAATTAGAACTCAGTCCAACAGAAAAAAGATCTAAAGAAGGGATCAGTGGGAAAAAAAGCATTTGAAATCCAAACTAACCTGCTGATATATTTCTGGCACATTGGCATTACTGTAAGAAAACAACATAAAGAGAATCAAAAAGAACAGAATGCCAAATCTAACTCCTGTTCATACCATTGTAAATTGTAGTTATTTTGAAGCCTTCACAATGCACTGTGAAAGAAAGCTGGCCAAATCACCTGAAATTCTTGAAAATAAGTTTGCAGTGCTATCATTCATTGCTAGTCACCACTTGTCAAAAAGTTCACTTCATGTTGACTCATTCCCCTTGGTGTATTCTGGGGGTTTAGATTCAAGAGAAAAAATAAGGGTACGTTTGACTGTAGACTTGCAGACTGGCAGACTGGCAGACTGACAGACTGGCAGACTGACTGCATGCAGTAAGCCAGAGCCACTTTGTGATTCACAATGACTCAGCAGCAGGGTTAACGTGCTATAAATGGGCATGAATATTGTTAGTTCGTTATCGACCGGGGTAATTCATATTCTGTCCTCGCCACACACCAGTCGAAGGACCAGGGAATAGACAGATGAGCCGAGGCAAAGTCGAAGTGCATTCTGGGAATTGATGGGACATCTGTGTTCAGCGTCTAGGATATGGTAATAGTTTGTTGTCAGGGACCTTTCCTGTCCCATGTCCTATATCGCTCTGAGACATCTGCTCTAAGAACATCCTCAAACTGAACTCGTAGAATTAATTTCCCCAAACACCTATTTTTCTGTGGCAATTGACGAGACTATAAGTGACTAAGTAGACCCAGAAAAAACTACAACTAAACAAAAAATGATTTTTCAAATTACTTGACTAAAACGAGATGAGACGAAATGATCTCTGTGATTAAAATCTGACTACTGAATGGACTAGACAAGAGTTTTTGGGAGAGATTGAGAGCTTTTCAGTGATAAGCACAATGAATATTAGCAGCAAAGATGTGCAGCGTGGTTCTGTTCAGCAGTGGGAAGGATACGCCACACCCGGTACACACAGCCGAACATTTATTTTATCTCGCTACCATGAGACACATTCCTGTGTATTCTCACCATACCTAGCCACTAGGCTACCCTGCCGCCCCGAGGTATGGTGAGAATACACAGGAACGTGGTTAGAGCGTTGGATTAGTAACCGGAAGGTTGCAAGTTCAAACCCCCGAGCCGACAAGGTACAAATCTGTCGTTCTGCCACTGAACAGGCAGTAAACCCACTGTTCCTAGGCCCTTATTGAAAATAAGAATTTGTTCTTAACTGACTTGCCTAGTTAAATAAAGGTAAAATAAAGAAAAACTGCTTTGTGTGTTTTGTTAAGCTTGTTTTGTCATTAAGACTTGAATTGAAAGGGCCTCTCCACAAAGCTGATTTTACAAATGGACCGTCCTTGGGCCAGATAGGGTTTCACAGCCATAAACATAGGATCACACACAATGCTCATATAATGGACTTGGCTACATACCGTATAATTGAGCGTGTTGTTCAGAGAGGCAAGATTACAATACAAAGATACAATCTGTTCTTGTCAAATGTCACTACAGGGCTGAATTCTATCATAATTCTTCCATCATATCTGTCATTCTACGGTTGATGTTGAATCGTCACATTCTGGATGAAACAGGAAGCGTTTCAAGCTGAAATTAGAGGGGGACATTTGGATCCAAACATCTTGATAATCCACATAGTAATGCATGTCTATGGTGGCAGAAACTGTATCTATACTGAGTGTACAAAACATTATGAACACCTACCCTTTCCATGATAGACTGACCAGGTGAATTCAGGTGAAAGCTATGATCCCTTATTGATGTCACTTGTTAAATCCACTTCAATCAGTGTAGATGAAGGGGAGGAGACAGGTTAAAGAAGGATTTTTAAGCCTTGAGACAATTGAGACATGGATTGTGTATGTGTGCCATTCAGAGGGTGAAAGATTTAAGTGCCTTTGAATGGGGTATGGTAGTAGGTGCCCGGTGCACCAGTTTGTATCAAGAACTACAAGCTGCTGGGTTTTTCACGCTCAACAGTTCCCCGTTTGTATCAAGAATGGTCCACCACCCAAATGACATCAAGCCAACTTGACACCACTGTGGGAAGCGTTGGTGGAAAAATGGGCCAGCATTCCTGTGGAACGCTTTCCACACCTTGTCATTGAGGCTGTTTTGAGGGCAAAATGGGGGATGCTCAATAGTAGGAAGGTGTTCCAAATGTTTTGTACACTCAGTGTATATTCTGTTGTTGCAGCTTCCAGACATTGACATTGATATTGTAAAAAATAAAATATATATTGACAAAGAGGCAAACGAGGCGAGGATTTGAAAGGAATTTCTTGTCTGTTCAACAAATGCTCGGCCTGCATTAAACTATGGAGTTTAGCAATGTGTCGTTATTATCATAGACATTATCTGTGGGATTGTTGATGCCAGACGATGATTGAAAGCCTTTAAAGTATTGTGCCTGATCTATCTTCAGTAGTCTATGCCTTTTGAAGTTTCATCCATTCATAATTTAACTTTCTTTGAGACCCACCCAGACACAACATTAACGACATAGATATCTCATTAACAATATAGCACAGTATTCCGTTGTGCAAAGGCATAATAGGTTTAGATATGGTGCATTACTGTTCTGCCTGCTGAGAGAGCGTTGTATCATAGCAAAGCTGCTCAATATTCAAAGAGGGTGTTCTTCTCAACAAGCTGATTTAAGAAAGCCTACAGCCCTGTTAGGGATTGTACAAGTATTCTGTGGGGTGGGGGGGGGGGTGCTGCTTGATAAATCTGTCCCTCTGTCTGGTTCCATTTGATGTTATGTGGGGAGGGAGAGAGAAGGAGACAGAGACGTAGAGAGAGAGGGGGGGGGAGCAGGAGAGAGCAGGGAGGGGGAAATGAGAAGGAGAGAGAGATTGGGAAAGAGTGAGGGAGAGACAGACAGAGAGACAGAGGGCGAGAGAGAGGGCGAGAGAGAGGGCGAGAGAGAGGGCGAGAATTGCCCTAGAGGACACAAAAAAAACTATACATAACTTGGCCTAAGCATCAGCGCCACAGGTAACTTCCACAAAGCTGTGAACGATCTGAGAGACAAGGCAAGAAGGGCATTCTATGCCATCAAAAGGAACATAAAATTCAACATACCAATTAGGATCTGGCAAAAAATACTTGTATCAGTCATAGAGCCCATTGCCCTTTATGGTTGTGAGGTCTGGGGTCCGCTCACCAACCAAGACTTCACAAAATGGGACAAACACCAAATTGAGACTCTGCATGCAGAATTCGGCAAAAATATTCTCCATGTACAACGTAGAACACCAAATAAGGCATGCAGAGCAGACTTAGGCTGATACACACTAATTATCAAAATCCAGAAAAGAGCCGTTAAATTCTACAACCACCTCAAAGGAACCGTTTCACAAACATTGCATAACAAGCCATCACCTACAGAGAGATGAACCTGGAGAAGAGTCCCCTAAGCAAGCTGGTCCTGGGGCTCTGTTCACAAACATTGCATAACAAGCCATCACCTACAGAGAGATGAACCTGGAGAAGAGTCCCCTAAGCAAGCTGGTCCTGGGGCTCTGTTCACAAACACACCCCCACAGAGCCCCAGGACAGCAACACAATTAGACTCAATCAAATAATGAGAAAACCAAAAGATAATTACTTGACACATTGGAAAGAATTAACAAAAAAAACAGAGCAAACTAAAATGCTATTTGGCACTAAACAGAGAGTAAACAGTGGCAGAATACCTGACGACTGTGACTGACTCAAACTTAAGGAAAGCTTTGACTATGTACAGACTTCGCGAGCATAGCCTTGCTATTGAGAAAGGCCCCCGTAGGCAGACATGGCTCTCAAGAGAAGACAGGCTATGTGCTCACTGCCCACAAAATGAGGTGGAAACTGAGCTGCACTTCCTAACCTCCTGCCCAATGTATGACCATATTAGAGAGACATATTTCCCTCAGATTACACAGATCCACAAAAAATTCAAAAACAAATCCAATTTTGATAAACTCCCATATCTACTGGGTGAAATTCCACAGTGTGCCATCACAGCAGTAAATATTTGTGACCCATATTTATGCTTATTTATTTTCCCTTGTGTACCCTTAACCATTTGTACATTGTTGCAACACTGTATATATACGTAATATGACATTTGTAATGTCTTTATTGTTTTGAAACTTTTGTATGTGTAATGTTTACTGTTAATTTTTATTGTTTATTTCACTTTTGTATATTATCTACCTCACACATGTTTCCCATACCAATAAAGCCCCTTGAATCTAAATTGAATTTGAATAGAGAGAGAGAGACAGAGATAGAGACAGAGAGAGAGGGAGAGGGAGAGAGAGAGGGAGAGAGAGAGAGGAAGAGAGAGAGGGAGGGAGAGACAGAGGGAGAGACAGAGGGAGAGACAGAGGGAGAGAGAGAGGGAGAGAGAGAGGGAGGGAGAGACAGAGGGAGAGACAGAGGGAGAGACAGAGGGATAGAGACAAAGGGAGAGACAGAGAGAGATTGAGACAGAAAGGGAGGGAGAGGGAGAGAGAGAGGGAGAGAAAGAGAGGGAGAGAGAGAGAGAGGAAGAGAGAGAGGGAGAGAGAGAGAGGGAGAGACAGAGGGAGAGACAGAGGAAGAGACAGAGGAAGAGAGACAGAGGGAGAGAGACAGAGGGAGAGAGACAGAGGGAGAGAGACAGAGAGAGAGAGAGAGAGAGAGAGAGAGAGAGAGAGAGAGAGAGAGAGAGAGAGAGAGAGAGAGAGAGAGAGAGAGAGAGAGAGAGAGACAGAGACAGAGACAGAGACAGAGACAGAGACAGAGACAGAGACAGAGAGTGGATGAATAAAGCACACCAGTACAGTCTTATGTGACTACTATTATGGGTGGTCCAGATGATTCCTGTCTGAATGTGGAAAGAGCTCTGGTTGGGCTTTAACTCAGTCTGAACACAACCACTGGAGTTAAAAATAAACACTCAACGATTCTGCTTATTGGTTATGCAGTTCTCATTAAAATAACTTTGTGCACACATGCAGGTATAAGGGACATTCTCTCACAGGTAGTAAAACAGTTTAATGTGGTAGCTAGTGCAGGCAAATTTTCACAGAAATCTGTATATTAGGGCTGCACAATTAATACATTTTTTATCGAAATTGCAATATTGGCATGTGCAATATCCATATTGCAAGAGGCTGCAATTTATTTTAAACACCTTGGAATGTAACATTCAAATCCCCTGTGAAACTCTGACCAGTACTTTGGTTCGTACCCTGTCACAACGACGTTTACTGTACCTGTCTATGTCGTTAGTTATGCCACACAACACAAGCCAGAATACTAATTTTAATTATATTATTCCAAAAGTTCACTCAAGTGTTTTAATCTAAATCTAAAATAAAATCTCAATATTTGGTAAAAAAAATGCTATTATTATTATTTTCACGTAATGTGCTGTGTATCGAACATTGGAAAAAATATATCCAAAAGTGATGGATGATCTGAAGAATGAATGATCTGATTTGAGAACACTTACATCATAGAGGTAGCCCTTCAACTGGAATCACTGCCCTCCAAGTCGGTGTGGTGTTTCCTACAGTATGTTGCTCCTAGGCCTCCAGCCTTCCCCCTGGTTTTAAATTAAACATTAGCTGGCTTTCACAATCCGCCGTGCCTCTAAGGCTCAGTGCACCTCACCTCCTCCTTCTTCGTTCCTTCAGTGTTTTCTAATCAACTTCAAATCTGATTAACTCACTTGCAGCCAAAGTGCAGCATCAGAAGTGCTTTTAGAGCAGAATATAGGGGAATGAATGCATTCCCATCTTTAGAAGATTACCAGATTAAAAAATAAAGAAAACATCTTTAACCTTTATTTAACTAGGCAAGTCAGTTAAGAACAAATTATTATTTACAATGACAGTCTACCCCAGATGACGTTGAGCCAACTGTGCACCTCCCTGTGGGACTACCAATCATGGCCAGATGTGTAGCAGTCTGGATTTAAACCAGGGACTGCAGTGACACATCTTGCCTTAGACCGCTGCGCCACTCAGGGGTCCCGATGACCAGAAGATTATTATTTTTTCATTCTTATAAAAATATATTTTCATATAATATTCTGTTCTTTGTAGTGGATAAGGCATACATTTCCATCTGATGCTATTTTATTGGGTTGGTTTGTAATACTGTTTTTCCCAAGGTTTCTAATACAGTTTTTCCCAATTGTTTCTACACTAAAACTGGCCCATGAAGCACAATGACCCAAACCTGTAACTCATTTAGCAGAATCATACACCAAATCTGCTATACTACTGCCACGTGTTTCGCTTTACACTCAGATTGCAATTCTATAACAAACGTTTGGCAAAACACAACCCATAATTCTCTAGCTTCAGCACAACCTTCACCACTAAAATATATTGTGTCAAAAATTAAAAGCAACACTGTTCAACAAGCTCAATTAACAATTGATCACTTTCTCTCTTCACACGTTCACACACTAATTGCGTAAATGTTCATTTTGCTATCAAACCTTTGGTATGGATAAAAAGACCACAGGTGAGTACTGTGTTTGGAGAACAATAGAAGCAAACTTGGCAGAGAGAGGTAGAGGTGGAGGAAGAACAAAGAGAGTAATCTCTGCTGAAATTTGGGCGACTGTGGTGGACCATGTGGTCAACCATGGTTTGACCTTGAAAGAGGCTGAGAGTCCTTCATCGTAGCATCCATCATCCGGAAGTTCCAAAATGAGAATCGGTTTGTACTGCAGACATTGGACCTCTCTACTACTTTTACTACTTGACAGTAGTACAACATAAATCACAGTAAAGACTAGATTCCAATTGTAAGGGGAAACAAAGTCAATGTTTCATGTATTACTGTATGTATGAAATTGGGAGCTATACTACTCTGTAACATGTTTATCTTGTGTACTGTACGACTGTCGTGCTTACTGTACAGTATGATATTTTGTGTTTGTTGAACTGAAAGACGACCACAACGTGGTGGTAGAACGCGTCTATTTACAGACAAACAGCAGGCTGCCATTGTGCAAATGGTAGTTGAAAATAATGGCATCTTCCATAACATCAGAGTGAGTTTATCAACCACAGCCCACAGCCTTGAGAAACACCATCTCCTGATGAAGCACATCTACAGAGCCCCATTGGAAAGTTATTTTCAAAGAGTGAAGGATAAACGCTACGAATATGTGCAAGTAAGTAATTTACTACTGTTTTACTCTTAAAACATTAGAGACTCATTGATGTTGTCAGTCAACTTTACTATATAGCAATTACAGTATTTACTGTCATTTTAGAGAATCATGGAGTTGGAAGTCCCATACCTCGGGAAATCATATTCATAGATGAGGCTGGATTCAATTTAGCGAAGACGAGGAGGAAAAGAGGGGAAGGAACATCATTGGTCAATGCACCATCATTGAGGTACCTGGCCAGTGCGGGGAAATGTCACCATATACGCAGATATGAGCCACAATGGGCTCCTCCAGCGCCATGCCAACTTTGGACTGCCATGCCATCCTTGGACCGCCATGCCACCCTTGGACTGCCATGCCACTCTTGGACCGCCATGCCACCCTTGGACTGCCATGCCACTCTTGGACCGCCATGCCACCTTTGGACCGCCATGCCACCTTTAGACCGCCATGCCACTCTTGGACCGCCATGCCACTCTTGGACTGCCATGCCACCCTTGGACCGCCATGCCACCCTTGGACCGCCATGCCACCCTTGGACCGCCATGCCACCTTTGGACCGCCATGCCACCCTTGGACCGCCATGCCACCCTTGGATCGCCATGCCACCCTTGGATCGCCATGCCACCTTTGGACCGCCATGCCACCCTTGGACCGCCATGCCACCCTTTGACTGCCATGCCACCCTTTGACCGCCATGCCACCCTTTGACCGCCATGCCACCCTTTGACCATACAACACTGCCCATCTCCTTAATTTCCTGAACACCTTACATGACAATCTTTTTCAGACAGAGCAGAGAGGGCCAGGTGATCCTGAGCAGAGAGACGCCAGGTGATCCTGAGCAGAGAGACACCAGGTGATCCTGAGCAGAGAGACACCAGGTGATCCTGAACAGAGAGACACCAGGTGATCCTGAGCAGAGAGACACCAGGTGATCCTGAACAGAGAGACACCAGGTGATCCTGAGCAGAGAGACGCCAGGTGATCCTGAGCAGAGAGACGCCCGGTGATCCCGAGCAGAGAGGGCCAGGTGATCCTGAGCAGAGAGGGCCAGGTGATCCTGAGCAGAGGGGGCCAGGTGATCCTGAGCAGAGAGGGCCAGGTGATCCTGAGCAGAGAGACGCCCGGTGATCCTGAACAGAGAGACACCAGGTGATCCTGAGCAGAGAGACGCCAGGTGATCCTGAGCAGAGGGGGCCAGGTGATCCTGAGCAGAGAGACGCCAGGTGATCCTGAGCAGCAAATGTATGTTCTAATTTGGGACAATGTGAGTTTCCATCAGGCTGCTCAGGTCCGCAATTGGTTCCGTGACCATCCTAGGTTTACAACTCTCTATCTCCCACCATATTCCCCATGTCTCAACCCCATTGAGGAGTTGTTTTCAGCATGGCGGTGGAAGGTGTATGATCGCAAACCCCATGAACGTATGACCTTTCCCCAGGCCATGGAGGAGGCCTGTGGTGACATTCCAGTGGTGTCCTGTCAGGGGTGGATGCGTCATGCCAGAAGATATTTCCCCCGCTGGCTGGCCAAGGAGAATATCGTCTGTTGTTGATGAAAATCTGTGGCCGGACCTCTACAACAGACATGACTGATTTAGTTTTCTCAATGAAGTATATGTTTCTTGGCTTATGATTTAGATTGGAAAGTTTCTTTCTCTATTCCGTACAATTGATCTAACATGCAGTACTGTAGTACAGAGAAGACTATTGATCTTCCTTTGCATATGCAAAATATATTTACTGTAAGTTTTTGCATTTTTACTGAATTTGTTAACAGTTTGCTGTTTGACACTTAGTGAGTCATGTTGAAATATAAAACATATTTTTTTTGTGTTCCTTTCTTGTTTGAGTACGCACAAACAATATACAGTATAACAACAATCTTAGTCGTTACACTGAAATAGGTGGTGCTTTCAATGTGACATTAGTGGGATCTCGTTTGTCACTAAGTTAGATGTGTTCCATGTGTGTGTGTGTCTCCTTAGTAAGCAGAGTTTCATTCTGAGCAGGGAGAACATGATTTTGATTGCTGTGTTTCATTTTGCAAGATGTCTGTGGGGTTTGGGGAAATTGTCTAACTGTTTTGTGTTGGAGAGTTTTGAAAACCTGTAGTTTCAGCGAATGAAATAAAGCTGAACATTCCATGATGAAATTACAATGTTGTGTGGTGAAAAGATTTACCCTTGTGAGATCATGTACACATAAATGTACCTTAGGTCATTACTCACACAGTATTCAGGGATTTTACTGTGAATGAAGAAGGCAGAAGTATAGCTACCTTTCTGTCTGAAAGCTCCACTTAACCTGTGGTGAATATTACAAGGCGTGTGTCCCAAATGGAACACTATTCCCATAGGGCTCAGCTCAAAAGTAGTGCACTATATAGGAAATAGGGTGCTTTTTGGCACTCACAAAATATATACACTACCGTTCAAAAGTTTGCGTTCACCTAGAAATGTCCTTGTTTTTGAAAAAAAAGCTTTCCATTAAAATAACATGAAATTGATCAGAAATACAGTGTAGACATTGTTAATGAACTGCTGTAGGAAGAGAACCATGTGTTACTGAGAAGCAGGGAGCAGTGAGCTCAAGGCTGCACACACTTTAATATTCTAGTGACTTGTGTCCTATTATTGTATTCTTCCACAAAGGCTGTACACATAATACAGCGGTCACCACCTCTTCACTGGGTTGACCCTGGATGAGAGAATGAAACACCGGCTGTCATTAGAGCTAATGAATTTCACCCATCTCTTGTCTTTTGCTGGGAGTCATTGGAGTAGACTGCATCTCTCTGAGTCTCTCTTTCCTGCTGCAGGCAGCCAGGTAGAGCGATACAGACCGATGCAGTGAGCCCTGATCAAAGGCTGTGCTAATGTCTCGCCCCCAGCTAGCTCAGGAGAAAGTAGGAGCACAACTCTGACTCTCTCTTGGCTGACTGCAGTAGTAATGTTTGGTCCTGGACCATGGTCAGTGTCTGGTCTGACTCTCTCTTGGCTGACTGCAGCAGTAATGTTTGGTCCTGGACCATGGTCAGGGTCTGGTCTGACTCTCTCTTGGCTGACTGCAGCAGTAATGTTTGGTCCTGGACCATGGTCAGGGTCTGGTCTGACTCTCTCTTGGCTGACTGCAGCAGTAATGTTTGGTCCTGGACCATGGTCAGGGTCTGGTCTGACTCTCTCTTGGCTGACTGCAGCAGTAATGTTTGGTCCTGGACCATGGTCAGGGTCTGGTCTGCTGTGGTGGACTGAAAGTCTGTGTGGAAGTATCACTGACTATTCTTCTTGTTTATTATCGGGGTCGCCTCAGAGCACAGATTTAGTGGGGGAGAATAGATAAAAACTAAAAACAAGTAGAAACGTGCCTCTCCACCGTCTCCCGCGGTCTTGTGGTACCTTTATGTTACATGTGTCTAGGTGACTGGGCTGTGGGCAGATTGACTGGAGATATCACTCCTCATGAATAGTGATGGTGTGTTGAATACCTTGGAGTCTGGCTTCAGCATAACTCAGAACACAAGCAGTGTCTAATGTGGTGGTACTTTTTCCACATTTTGTTGTGTTACAGCCTAAATTTAAAATGGATTCAATTGAGATTTTGTGTCACGGATCTACACACAATACCTCATAATGTCAAAATGGAATTTTGTTTCTGAAATGTCTTGAGTCAATAAGTATTCAACTCCTTTGTTATGGCAAACTTAAATAAGTTCAGGAGTAAAACTGATTCTAACATGTAATGTCTCATGGTGATTCTAACATGTAATGTCTCATGGTGATTCTAACATGTAATGTCTCATGGTGATTCTAACATGTAATGTCGCATGGTGTAATGTCTCATGGTGATTCTAACATGTAATGTCTCATGATGATTCTAACATGTAATGTCTCATGGTGATTCTAACATGTAATGTCTCATGGTGTAATGTCTCATGGTGATTGTAACATGTAATGTCTCATGGTGATTCTAACATGTAATGTCTCATGGTGTAATGTCTCATGGTGATTCTAACATGTAATGTCTCATGATGATTCTAACATGTAATGTCTCATGGTGATTCTAACATGTAATGTCTCATGATGATTCTAACATGTAATGTCTCATGGTGATTCTAACATGTAATGTCTCATGGTGATTCTAACATGTAATGTCTCATGGTGTAATGTCTCATGGTGATTCTAACATGTAATGTCTCATGGTGATTCTAACATGTAATGTCTCATGGTGTAATGTCTCATGGTGATTCTAACATGTAATGTCTCATGATGATTCTAACATGTAATGTCTCATGATGATTCTAACATGTAATGTCTCATGGTGTAATGTCTCATGGTGATTCTAACATGTAATGTCTCATGGTGATTCTAACATGTAATGTCGCATGGTGTAATGTCTCATGGTGATTCTAACATGTAATGTCTCATGATGATTCTAACATGTAATGTCTCATGGTGATTCTAACATGTAATGTCTCATGGTGTAATGTCTCATGGTGATTCTAACATGTAATGTCTCATGGTGATTCTAACATGTAATGTCTCATGGTGTAATGTCTCATGATGATTCACGCACTATCTTTGAAACTATAGGCTATTTTTGCAAAACTCTACATACTAACCACTAAACATAACACCAATGTCACGACTAGTCAAGGTGGGTGGAATCAGGCGCAGAGAGCAAATAACGAATAAAGGTTTATTCTCCGGTGAACAACAATAAACACGGACAACCCAAAAATACAAACAGGGTGAAAAATATCCAAAACAGGAATAAACAGAACAAACCGGAGAAATAAAACACAAAAAACACCGACAGCCGAAACGAAATGTAAAAAACAAACAATCCCGCACAAAACAAGGGCGGGACAACCTACATTATATACAGATACTAATGAACTAACATACAGGTGAAAACAATCAGACAAAACCAACAGATAACCGAAAAGGGATCGGTAGTGGCTAATAGGACGGTGACGACGACCGCCGAGCACAGCCCGAACGGGCAGGAGAGCCAACCTCGGCGGAAGTCGTGACAACCAAACCAGCAAAACATTATACATCTCTTGCAAAAGCAAACAATTCATGCAAAACTCTTCAAATTCTTTTAAAAATTGTGTTTTTGTATCAATTCAGTACACACAAACCATCATTTGAATAAGCACACGAAGCACCAACTACGCACTGATGGTATAAATGAAAAACCCGTGTGGCGTTTTCTGTGCGCAGGGCATAGTAGTTTGCAATAAAGTGTTGTCATACATGTAGTAAACACACACACAGGTGTCCAAACGTGTAAATTATGGATGTGTATTCCCGAACATAACACACTATCAATACAAATAAGGGAGAAAACTTATTGTTTTTATTATTCTGAAAATCTTCTAACACTCCTCAAACAACAAAAGCACAGTAGAAGAAAGAAAAACATTGAAAAAAGAACAACAGCAAACATGTGGCTACATCTCACCTTCTTTGTGGGTCTGGCCAGAAGACTTCATCCACATCACATGCAATGTTGTCTTGAGCTAGGAGTCCCGTATCCAGGCATGGCATGACCCCTGATCCATGTCTCCACAAGCCTCCTCTATTGCCTGTAGAAGGGGTATGTGTTGGTGGGGCTGGCGATCACACACCTTCCACCATGCAGAGAAGAATTCTACAATAGGATTCAAGAATGGAGAGTAAGAGGGGAGATTGAGTGCAATGAAAAGCGGGTGACCTGTGAACCAATTACGGACCACAGCAGCCCGGTGGAAACTAAGATTGTCCCAGATGATAACGTACCTGGGCTGCTCTGCGCCCTGGTCATTAGGGATTAGTCTGTTGTGGAGGGGTCCAGAAATGTGATAATGTGTGCCGTGGCTGTATGGGCCTAGGGTTGCATGATGGTGAAGGACGCCGTTTTGACTAATAGCTGCACACATTGTTGTGTTGCCACCACCTTGTCCCGGGACGTTGATGATGGCACGGTGTCCAATTATATTTCTGCCGCGGCCCCTTGTCCTTGCAAGGTTGAAACCTGCCTCGTCCACATATATCAGCTTATGATGCACTGCATCTGCTTCTAGCTCCATGACTCTCTGAAAGAGACAAGACAAAACAATGTAGCACAGTAGGAAAAGACAGGGATCAGTCAATATGATGTAGCACCATACACTTCCAGATCCACTACCAATCCGGTACCAAGCATTTTTTAAATTGTTAGTTTAGATTTCTCGTTAGATGTTACTGCATTGTCGGAACTAGAAGCACAAGCATTTCGCTACCCTCGCATTAACATCTGCTAACCATGTGTATGTGACAAATAAAATGTGATTTGATAGAATAGTATAGCTTACCTGCACATATTCATATTTATATTCAGTTTGCTTCGAAAGGGACTCTGTGCAGCTGCTTCATCCTAATTCTATTGCGTTTCAGTAGACGACACAGGGCAGAGAGACTCACTCTGTTTCAGTAGATGACACAGGGCAGAGAGACTCACTCTGTTTCAGTAGACGACACAGGGCAGAGAGACTCACTCTGTTTCAGTAGACGACACAGGGCAGAGAGACTCACTCTGTTTCAGTAGATGACACAGGGCAGAGAGACTCACTCTGTTTCAGTAGATGACACAGGGCAGAGAGACTCACTCTGTTTCAGTAGACGACACAGGGCAGAGAGACTCCCTCTGTTTCAGTAGATGACACAGGGCAGAAAGACTCACTCTGTTTCAGTAGATGACACAGGGCAGAGAGACTCACTCTGTTTCAGTAGACGACACAGGGCAGAGAGACTCACTCTGTTTCAGTAGATGACACAGGGCAGAGAGACTCACTCTGTTTCAGTAGACGACACAGGGCAGAGAGACTCACTCTGTTTCAGTAGACGACACAGGGCAGAGAGACTCACTCTGTTTCAGTAGATGACACAGGGCAGAGAGACTCACTCTGTTTCAGTAGACGACACAGGGCAGAGAGACTCACTCTGTTTCAGTAGACGACACAGGGCAGAGAGACTCACTCTGTTTCAGTAGACGACACAGGGCAGAGAGACTCACTCTGTTTCAGTAGACGACACAGGGCAGAGAGACTCACTCTGTTTCAGTAGACGACACAGGGCAGAGAGACTCACTCTGTTTCAGTAGACGACACAGGGCAGAGAGACTCACTCTGTTTCAGTAGACGACACAGGGCAGAGAGACTCACTCTGTTTCAGTAGACGACACAGGGCAGAGAGACTCACTCTGTTTCAGTAGACGACACAGGGCAGAGAGACTCACTCTGTTTCAGTAGACGACACAGGGCAGAGAGACTCACTCTGTTTCAGTAGACGACACAGGGCAGAGAGACTCACTCTGTTTCAGTAGATGACACAGGGCAGAGAGACTCACTCTGTTTCAGTAGACGACACAGGGCAGAGAGACTCACTCTGTTTCAGTAGACGACACAGGGCAGAGAGACTCACTCTGTTTCAGTAGACGACACAGGGCAGAGAGACTCACTCTGTTTCAGTAGACGACACAGGGCAGAGAGACTCACTCTGTTTCAGTAGACGACACAGGGCAGAGAGACTCACTCTGTTTCAGTAGACGACACAGGGCAGAGAGACTCACTCTGTTTCAGTAGATGACACAGGGCAGAGAGACTCACTCTGTTTCAGTAGACGACACAGGGCAGAGAGACTCCCTCTGTTTCAGTAGATGACACAGGGCAGAAAGACTCACTCTGTTTCAGTAGATGACACAGGGCAGAGAGACTCACTCTGTTTCAGTAGACGACACAGGGCAGAGAGACTCACTCTGTTTCAGTAGATGACACAGGGCAGAGAGACTCACTCTGTTTCAGTAGACGACACAGGGCAGAGAGACTCACTCTGTTTCAGTAGACGACACAGGGCAGAGAGACTCACTCTGTTTCAGTAGATGACACAGGGCAGAGAGACTCACTCTGTTTCAGTAGACGACACAGGGCAGAGAGACTCACTCTGTTTCAGTAGACGACACAGGGCAGAGAGACTCACTCTGTTTCAGTAGACGACACAGGGCAGAGAGACTCACTCTGTTTCAGTAGACGACACAGGGCAGAGAGACTCACTCTGTTTCAGTAGACGACACAGGGCAGAGAGACTCACTCTGTTTCAGTAGACGACACAGGGCAGAGAGACTCACTCTGTTTCAGTAGACGACACAGGGCAGAGAGACTCACTCTGTTTCAGTAGACGACACAGGGCAGAGAGACTCACTCTGTTTCAGTAGACGACACAGGGCAGAGAGACTCACTCTGTTTCAGTAGACGACACAGGGCAGAGAGACTCACTCTGTTTCAGTAGACGACACAGGGCAGAGAGACTCACTCTGTTTCAGTAGACGACACAGGGCAGAGAGACTCACTCTGTTTCAGTAGACGACACAGGGCAGAGAGACTCACTCTGTTTCAGTAGACGACACAGGGCAGAGAGACTCACTCTGTTTCAGTAGACGACACAGGGCAGAGAGACTCACTCTGTTTCAGTAGACGACACAGGGCAGAGAGACTCACTCTGTTTCAGTAGATGACACAGGGCAGAGAGACTCACTCTGTTTCAGTAGACGACACAGGGCAGAGAGACTCACTCTGTTTCAGTAGATGACACAGGGCAGAGAGACTCACTCTGTTTCAGTAGATGACACAGGGCAGAGAGACTCACTCTGTTTCAGTAGACGACACAGGGCAGAGAGACTCACTCTGTTGACATTTTGGATTATGGTGTTATCTGCCATTATGTGGTCCTGCAGTTCTCTGGGTCTAATGACCATATTTACAATGTGGGTCTCCTGCTCCGGGATGAACAGTCCACCTCTTCCACCAGATACTGGTTTTCTTGCAGTTTCTTGCACCTTCTCATTATGAAAGTACAGTCCATATTACTGTACCATTAAGACTACAGCACTTATGATTACTTACCGGTTCTCATTTCGAAATGTCCAGATGATACCTGCAACAGTATAGCGGCTCAGATTTGATTGAACCCGTTACCCAGCATCCCTCATGCTCATCCCATGGTTGACAACATGGTCAACCACAGTCACTCTGATTTCATCAGTTATTGTGTTCCTCTTCCACTTCCCCGTCCCACTTCACCTCTCCCTTCTCCTCCTCCTCCTTTTACTTCTTCATCTCCTCGTCCTCATCCTCATCGTCCCCCTATTCCTCCTCCTCGTCCTCCTCTAGTTCTCAACCCTCTTACTCTCTGTCTAATATTGACCTCCATTGTTGTCCAAACCAAATGTTTACCTGTGGCCTATTTATAGTGTTCAAGCTCTGATTTGTAAGTGAACTCATTATCTAAGTGTTTTCACATGTGTCAATGTGGAAAGGCAATTGGCGCAATAACGTGTAGCAATGTAGAGACCAATGTTTACAGTTTTGCTACAAGTGTGTTATTAAATTGCAAACTGAGTGTAAAGCAGTGAGTTGTGTTTACAGTTTTGCAGAAAGTGTGTTATAAAATGAAAAACTGAGTGTGAAGCAGAGAACGTGCATTCAGATTAGCACACTTGGTAAATGCTTTGGCTACAAGTGTTAATGGTTTCAGAGATAGTGATTCAAGATTCACTGTCAGTGTTTAAACATTCAGAAAAAAACTGTAGTCAAACAAGGTAACCCAATTATGTTGAGTTAGTTTTAGTAAGTAACAGAAACTCCCCGCTGACACCAAACAATCCTTAGTGAATACCTGGTAAATGGAATGGAAACAGTACTGTAATATAACGTGATAAAGTGAGAAAGTGGAACCTAATCAGTAAAGTAGCTCAACTATCCCAGGGCTGATTCCTGAAGAATGCAAGCCTGGTTAAACCAGACTGAATGAGCCATTTTGAGTGGTTTAACCAGGCTTGGAGAATGCTGTGTTTAAATAGCTCAACAATGGTTTACAGTGCCTGTAGTGAGTAAAACCTATGACTAGTATGTGTTAATCAAACAAGGTGTGATATGATCATCTTGTTAGTAGCTCAACAATCCAGGACTGATTCCTGGAAATTGCAGTGTCACTATTAGACAAACAGACTCTCTCTCAGCTGGTCATCGTTGGAAAGCAGTGACTCAGTGCCCTTGACAGGAAGTTGTTAGCCTGCTCACATGCCAGATGTAACATTTCACAGTTCCCCCTATCCTCTCAGCACACCAAATCAAATCAAATCAAATGGTATTTATCAGCTTTGTAAATAACAGGTGTAGACTTATAGTGAAGTGTTTACTTAAGGGTCCTTTTCCAAAAATGCAGAGTTAAAGATACAGATAAAAAAATAAAAAACACAAATGATAAGTACAAAGTAAATAATTAATTACACTGACGAGTAATAACATGGCTATATACAGGGAGTACCAGTACTGAGTTGATATGCAGGGGTACGAGGTAATAACATGGCTATATACAGGGAGAACCAGTACTGAGTTGATATGCAGGGGTATGAGGTAATAACATGGCTATATACAGGGAGAACCAGTACTGAGTTGATATGCAGGGGTATGAGGTAATAACATGGCTATATACAGGGAGAACCAGTACTGAGTTGATATGCAGGGGTACGAGGTAATAACATGGCTATATACAGGGAGTACCAGTACTGAGTTGATATGCAGGGGTACGAGGTAATAACATGGCTATATACAGGGAGTACCAGTACTGAGTCGATATGCAGGGGTACGAGGTAATAACATGGCTCTATACAGGGAGTACCAGTACCGAGTCAATGTGCAGGGGTACGAGGTAATAACATGGCTATATACAGGGTGTACCAGTACTGAGTCAATGTGCAGGGGTACGAGGTACTAACATGGCTATATACAGGGAGTACCAGTACCGAGTCGATATGCAGGGGTACGAGGTAATAACATGGCTATATACAGGGAGTACCAGTACTGAGTCAATGAGCAGGGGTACGAGGTAATAACATGGCTATATACAGGGAGAACCAGTACTGAGTTGATATGCAGGGGTACGAGGTAATAACATGGCTATATACAGGGAGTACCAGTACCGAGTCGATATGCAGGGGTACGAGGTAATAACATGGCTATATACAGGGAGTACCAGTACCGAGTCAATATGCAGGGGTACGAGGTAATAACATGGCTATATACAGGGAGTACCAGTACCGAGTCGATATGCAAGGGTACGAGGTAATAACATGGCTATATACAGGGAGTACCAGTACCGAGTCAATATGCAGGGGTACGAGGTAATAACATGGCTATATACAGGGAGAACCAGTACTGAGTTGATATGCAGGGGTACGAGGTAATAACATGGCTATATACAGGGAGTACCAGTACCGAGTCGATATGCAGGGGTACGAGGTAATAACATGGCTATATACAGGGAGAACCAGTACTGAGTTGATATGCAGGGGTACGAGGTAATAACATGGCTATATACAGGGAGTACCAGTACTGAGTTGATATGCAGGGGTATGAGGTAATAACATGGCTATATACAGGGAGAACCAGTACTGAGTTGATATGCAGGGGTACGAGGTAATAACATGGCTATATACAGGGAGTACCAGTACTGAGTTGATATGCAGGGGTAAGAGGTAATAACATGGCTATATACAGGGAGTACCAGTACCGAGTCAATATGCAGGGGTACGAGGTAATAACATGGCTATATACAGGGAGTACCAGTACCGAGTCGATATGCAAGGGTACGAGGTAATAACATGGCTATATACAGGGAGTACCAGTACCGAGTCAATATGCAGGGGTACGAGGTAATAACATGGCTATATACAGGGAGAACCAGTACTGAGTTGATATGCAGGGGTACGAGGTAATAACATGGCTATATACAGGGAGTACCAGTACCGAGTCGATATGCAGGGGTACGAGGTAATAACATGGCTATATACAGGGAGAACCAGTACTGAGTTGATATGCAGGGGTACGAGGTAATAACATGGCTATATACAGGGAGTACCAGTACTGAGTTGATATGCAGGGGTATGAGGTAATAACATGGCTATATACAGGGAGAACCAGTACTGAGTTGATATGCAGGGGTACGAGGTAATAACATGGCTATATACAGGGAGTACCAGTACTGAGTTGATATGCAGGGGTATGAGGTAATAACATGGCTATATACAGGGAGAACCAGTACTGAGTCGATATGCAGGGGTATGAGGTAATAACATGGCTATATACAGGGAGAACCAGTACTGAGTTGATATGCAGGGGTATGAGGTAATAACATGGCTATATACAGGGAGAACCAGTACTGAGTTGATATGCAGGGGTATGAGGTAATAACATGGCTATATACAGGGAGAACCAGTACTGAGTTGATATGCAGGGGTATGAGGTAATAACATGGCTATATACAGGGAGAACCAGTACTGAGTTGATATGCAGGGGTACGAGGTAATAACATGGCTATATACAGGGAGTACCAGTACTGAGTCGATATGCAGGGGTACGAGGTAATTTAGGTACTAAAAAAAGGAAGAGAATGCTTCTCTGTGTTCTAGAATCAGAAGAACCAGCTATGTTCATAATGGTACCAGCTATGTTCATAATGGTACCAGCTATGTTCATAATGGTACCAGCTATGTTCATAATGGTACCAGCTATGTTCATAATGGTACCCCGGGGTAGCCTAGTGGTTAGAGCGTTGGACTAGTAGCCGGAAGGACTAGTAACCGGAAGGTTGCAAGTTCAAACCCCCGAGCTGACAAGGTACAAATCTGTCATTCTGCCCCTGAACAGGCAGTTAACCCACTGTTTCCAGGCTGTCATTGAAAATAAGAATGTGTTCTTAACTGACTTGCCTGGTTAAATAAAGGTACATAAAATGTTCATAATGATAGGGGTGACACAACATGGACAAGCAGTCTAGTCATCCTCACACTGCAGATTATGTGTGGTGGTGATTGAACAGTCAGTGTTTGACTAATGAGTGTGACCGGTCTGGTGGGGCCGCAGGCCTTGTTTCAACATAACTATGTGGTCCGTGGTACTTATCTTGGAGCTGTGGTGGAATTGTGCCCTCTTCCCCTCCCTCTCTGGTTCTTCTGATTCTAGAACAAAGAGAAGCATTCTCTTCCTTTTTTTATTGTAGTTTGATAAATACATTGCCGTCCCTCCGAGGATGTGTTTGTACCTATCCTATGACGTGTTTATTAAGTACTTTCTTTATGCATGCTGCGAGAAGTCATGACCATTTTGCTTCAGCCGTGGTGATTAAATATTTTCTAAGGCCACGGAAATGTCACAGGGATTAATCACTGTCTTATTTCTCATGGCAATAGACTATTCATAATCTGTTTCCTCTTGAAAATTCACAGTTGTTCTGTTGCGATAGTCGAC
Organism: Oncorhynchus gorbuscha; assembly: GCF_021184085.1. Classification (NCBI taxonomy): domain Eukaryota; kingdom Metazoa; phylum Chordata; class Actinopteri; order Salmoniformes; family Salmonidae; genus Oncorhynchus; species Oncorhynchus gorbuscha. The sequence continues at coordinate 107,156,244 of NC_060173.1, read as the reverse complement.
ACAGTTAGACTTTGTTCGATGAGCTTTAACTTATGACAAATTATAATGGATTTTTTGTTGCTACAGTATGTAGATCAGTCTTATTGAATAGAAAGCAGTGTCACTTGCAAATTAGCCAGATTCTGAGAAAGTTATAGAGAATAAATAGAAAAACATCACTTCAGGTTATTGGTTCTGTTACGAGGACACCACCAGTTTCCCCCATATGATCTCATCAGGTCACAGACCAGACCAGCATGGCCGGTGTTAATCAGTGGCATAAACAATCTGGTTACTGTGTAGAGTGGCTATATGGAGGGATTAGGACTCAATCCTACACCATTTCTAATGGGATTTGGTGCTAGACTGAGACAACATATGCAGTGTTTACTGTGAATGCAGTCTCCGCGGAAGCTGTGCCATTGTATTTAAATATAAATTGCTCTAAAGCGCTGATCTTCATGGCTATGGATTGAATCCATCGCTTAGTCTAATGTTGACTTCAAGTTCAGGTCAGGTGAATCTGTATGAATCCTTTCATTTCTATAAGTCATATACAGTGCCTTGCGAAAGTATTCGGCCCCCTTGAACTTTGCGACCTTTTGCCACATTTCAGGCTTCAAACATAAAGATATAAAACTGTATTTTGTTGTGAAGAATCAACAACAAGTGGGACACAATCATGAAGAAACTTTTTTAACAAATCTAAAAACTGAAAAATTGGGTGTGCAAAATTATTCAGCCCCTTTACTTTCAGTGCAGCAAACTCTCTCCAGAAGTTCAGTGTGGATCTCTGAATCATCCAATGTTGACCTAAATGACTAATGATGATAAATACAATCCACCTGTGTGTAATCAAGTCTCCGTCTACATGCACCTGCACTGTGATAGTCTCAGAGGTCCGTTAAAAGCGCAGAGAGCATCATGAAGAACAAGGAACACACCAGGCAGGTCCGAGATACTGTTGTGAAGAAGTTTAAAGCCGGATTTGGATACAAAAAGATTTCCCAAGCTTTAAACATCCCAAGGAGCACTGTGCAAGCGATAATATTGAAATTGAAGGAGTATCAGACCACTGCAAATCTACCAAGACCTGGCCGTCCCTCTAAACTTTCAGCTCATACAAGGAGAAGACTGATCAGAGATGCAGCCAAGAGGCCCATGATCACTCTGGATGAACTGCAGAGATCTACAGCTGAGGTGGGAGACTCTGTCCATAGGACAACAATCAGTCGTATATTGCACAAATCTGGCCTTTATGGAAGAGTGGCAAGAAGAAAGCCATTTCTTAAAGATATCCATAAAGAGTGTCGTTTAAAGTTTGCCACAAGCCACCTGGGAGACACACCAAACATGTGGAAGAAGGTGCTCTGGTCAGATGAAACCAAAATTGAACTTTTTGGCAACAATGCAAAACGTTATGTTTGGCGTAAAAGCAACACAGCCCATCACCCTGAACACACCATCCCCACTGTCAAACATGGTGGTGGCAGCATCATGGTTTGGGCCTGCTTTTCTTCAGCAGGGACAGGGAATATGGTTAAAATTGATGGGAAGATGGTTGGAGCCAAATACAGGACCATTCTGGAAGAAAACCTGATGGAGTCTGCAAAAGACCTGAGACTGGGATGGAGATTTGTCTTCCAACAAGACAATGATCCAAAACATAAAGCAAAATCTACAATAAAATGGTTCAAAAATAAAAGAATGGCCAAGTCAAAGTCCAGACCTGAATCCAATCGAGAATGTGTGGAAAGAACTGAAAACTGCTGTTCACAAATGCTCTCCATCCAACCTCACTGAGCTCAAGCTGTTTTGCAAGGAGGAATGGGAAAAAATTTCAGTCTCTCGATGTGCAAAACTGATAGAGACATACCCCAAGCGACTTACAGCTGTAATCGCAGCAAAAGGTGGCGCTACAAAGTATTAACTTAAGGGGGCTGAATAATTTTGCACGCCCAATTTTTCAGTTTTTGATTTGTTAAAAACGTTTGAAATATCCAATAAATGTCGTTCCACTTCATGATTGTGTCCCACTTGTTGTTGATTCTTCACAAAAAATAAAGTTTTATATCATTATGTTTGAAGCCTGAAATGTGGCAAAAGGTCGCAAGGTTCAAGGGGGCCGAATACTTTCGCAAGGCACTGTAACTCATCATTTGACCCTCTCCGCCTACTTAAAGGGTCAATATGCAGAAATGTTAATATTTTGCCTCATTTCAGTTTATAAAACAAGCAGGTATTAGTGAATCATTGTACTATCTAAACTGCTATGAGATATTTTTTCCAGAACCAACAATATTGTATTTTCAGCTGTTTGAAGCTGGTGGACATAACCGAAAGTAACAGACACAAAAATGAAATTCAAAAATAGGGAAGCATAGAAATATCGGACGTTGAACAGATTTACAGTTTCTTAGACTTGCTTTCAATGAGAATGACTGATCTATAACTCATATTTTCTATGTGAAATTGTTTGGGTTTCTCAAAAAGTTACATATTGCAGCTGTAAGCGTTTATGTGGCCCTGCAGTGGAAGGTCACTCATGGCAACTGAGTGGACTGAGTGTGCTGATTAGATACAGCAGCCGATTTAATGGCTGGAGGGCTTTAGCGGTTTATGGGATGTAGAGGGGATGCAATAGGGGATGTGTTCTTCAATACGTGCTTCACTTGTGCCAATCCAAAGGGATGTACAGCATGGGAGGGGGATGTCTAAGTCATTGTCTAAGTCATTGTCTAAGTCATTGTCTAAGTCATTGTCTAAGTCATTGTCTAAGTCATTGTATTAATGTACTGTATTTGCCTATTTATGGTTTATTTGAATAGGGACGGACACAAACACATTGACACATTGAATAAACAATCATCTGATGCATTCCACCATAGTGTATACAGCTTTCCTTCCGTCGATTCTGTGTCTCAGTTAAATGCAATGCTCCTCTATGGGACAACAACTCAGTAATGGACACACAAAGAGGGTGGTTAGGACCCGATCATTTTTCCAGCCACACCCTGATCACAGACACTTCTCGAGGGATTATGTGTATAATCCCACCACAAATCCACCGGATTGATCCCACCAGACTGTTAAATGCCGAGGTCAAACATCAATAGAGGCCCACTGACCGACCCAGCCAGCTAAAAGTCCTCTAAAAGCACCAAATCAGCCTCTTCATGACCTCCTAGCCTGCCAACTAATGCTCATCTCCTCATGGCAGTCAAAATAACTGCTCCATAATATGTTTTATTCAGAGTTTAAAGCAGATAAAAATAGATGTAATCGCTCTCGGGTTGTCAAAACAACAAAGTTATCCGTCATCAGTGCACAAATGTTCACTCTTATGTCCCTCCGATAGGCCTACACCATGTGACTGTCTGTGTGTGCTGTGTGGCGTGCTCAGTAGTTCATGAACAAGGTGTATTCACCTGTGTGTTCATCTGTATACGACCACCTGGAGCTCGAGAGACAGACGCTGTGTTCTGTACATTTAGTCAAAGGTACATGTGTACATGTTGTTGACCCTCTTACGTCCAAGGTACTGGCAGCTGCTGTGCTGAGGTGAGTTTGTCCACGATTTGATGAGTAGTCTGGCAATCCTGATTCCCTCTCTCTCTCTCTCTCTCTCCCGATAAGTACTCTGGTCATCCTGTTCACACCAAGACAGTCGTGAAGAGGGTACGACAAAACCTATTCCCTCTCAGGAGACTGAAAAGATTTGGCACGGGTCCTCGGGCAGTCAGGGTTTAAAGGCAGTTGTCAAGGGGATGATAGGCTATCTATCCCTCAGCATCAGGAATGGCCAATGTCTCTCTCCTGTCTGAGTGGATGGAAGCTGTTGGAGCATTAAACCAGATTTATCTCTGATCTGACATGTTGTTTGTTCCGCCCAATTAGGTTTTATGAGGGGCGCGCTGCGATCCCAGTAGGCCCTGGTAATGCTCCTATCAACAGAGAGAGCAGTGCTCCAACAACAGCATCAGCAGTCACTGTCGCTTAGCGAGCTATGCGTCTAGTCAGGGACTTCCCACACTAAGACCAGACCTTCTGAGACCAATTTAATGGGAGATGAAAAGTCTAGTGTTGACATGCTTTTGATTGTGCATTTGATAGAGCTAATAATAAAAGTTCTATAATGTGTCTTAACGTTTTATAGGATCAGCTAACCATTGCTTCCTCTTTTATCAGCACAGTCCCTATATACCACTCCCCTGCTGTCTGAACGGAGAAAGTGACAGAGTGGTGTGAAGACAGATATCTGGAGGAAGGAAGGGTAGGGGGTGAGGATGATGGGGGTGGTGAGGTTGCCTAATGAGACCAACATAGTGTGGTTGTGATGGCCCACATCCCCAAAGAGGAGGCGCAGAATTTCACACCCACTTAAGATGGCCTTGTTATCACTGGGGCTGTGTGTGACCCTCTCACTCCCAACCGGTCACCGTGCTGCTGACGTTTCTCACTCCGTGAGCAGGTGCTACATACATTCTGTATGACATGGCTCACATTTCAGTTGTACAACTGACTAGGTTTCCCCCTTTCCCTTTTCCCATCTCCACAACCACCTTATGCACCACCTTATGCACCACCTTATGCACCACCCTATGCACCACCTTATGCACCACATTATGCACCACCTTATGCACCACATTATTCACCACCTTATGCACCACCATATGCACCACCTTATGCACCACCCTATGCACCACCTTATGCACCACATTATGCACCACCTTATCAGCACGAGAGAAGCAAGTCTCGCTCCATCAAATCCATAGGGAAAGTATAGCTCATTACAACACCTTTGCACGTATACACTTTGTCACACTTTTCAATAATAAATGTCTTCTCTCTCTGTGCACACATAACGTTGAAACGTCCCTACTTCCCTGCACTCGAAGCATCCCACCATGTTCATGTTCTATGTCTCAATATTCAAGCTTGCTGTGGTAAGGAGCTGAGAGTGCATAGAGCCAACTTTCTCTGCATCCACAGATAGATCTGTATAAAACATCCCAGAGAAATCACCAATAGATATTGATCAATGGGCAGTATATGGTATCCGTTACCAATGGCCTGGCTCAGGCCTTGTGTTACCAATGGCCTGGCCCAGGCCTTGTGTTACCAGGGGTCTGGCTCAGGCCTTGTGTTACCAATGGCCTGGCTCAGGCCTTGTGTTACCAATGACCTGGCTCAGGCCTTGTACATTTACATTTACATTACATACCAAAGGCCTGGCTGAGATCTTGTGTTACCAATGGTCTGGCTCAGGCCTTGTGTTACCAATGACCTGGCTCAGGCCTTGTGTTACCAGGGGTCTGGCTCAGGCCTTGTGTTACCAATGGCCTAGCTGAGATCTTGTGTTACCAATGGCCTGGCTCAGGCCTTGTGTTACCAGGGGTCTGGCTCAGGCCTTGTGTTACCAATGACCTGGCTCAGGCCTTGTGTTACCAGGGGTCTGGCTCAGGCCTTGTGTTACCAATGGCCTAGCTGAGATCTTGTGTTACCAATGGCCTGGCTCAGGCCTTGTGTTACCAGTGGTCTGGCTCAGGCCTTGTGTTACCAGGGGTCTGGCTCAGGCCTTGTGTTACCAGTGGTCTGGCTCAGGCCTTGTGTTACCAATGGCCTAGCTGAGATCTTGTGTTACCAATGGCCTGGCTCAGGCCTTGTGTTACCAGGGGTCTGGCTCAGGCCTTGTGTTACCAGTGGTCTGGCTCAGGCCTTGTGTTGCCAACGGCCTGGCTCAGGCCTTGTGTTACCAGGGGTCTGGCTCAGGCCTTGTGTTACCAGTGGTCTGGCTCAGGCCTTGTGTTGCCAACGGCCTGGCTCAGGCCTTGTGTTACCAATGGCCTGGCTCAGGCCTTGTGTTACCAATGGCCTGGCTCAAGCCTTGTGTTACCAGGGGTCTGGCTCAGGCCTTGTGTTACCAGTGGTCTGGCTCAGGCCTTGAGTTTCCAACGGCCTGGCTCAGGCCTTGTGTTACCAACGGCCTGGCTCAGGCCTTGTGTTACCAATGGCCTGGCTCAAGCCTTGTGTTACCAATGGCCTGGCTCAAGCCTTGTGTTACCAATGGCCTAGCTGAGATCTTGTGTTACCAATGGCCTGGCTCAGGCCTTGTGTTACCAGGGGTCTGGCTCAGGCCTTGTGTTACCAGTGGTCTGGCTCAGGCCTTGTGTTGCCAACGGCCTGGCTCAGGCCTTGTGTTACCAGGGGTCTGGCTCAGGCCTTGTGTTACCAGTGGTCTGGCTCAGGCCTTGTGTTGCCAACGGCCTGGCTCAGGCCTTGTGTTACCAATGGCCTGGCTCAGGCCTTGTGTTACCAATGGCCTGGCTCAAGCCTTGTGTTACCAGGGGTCTGGCTCAGGCCTTGTGTTACCAGTGGTCTGGCTCAGGCCTTGAGTTGCCAACGGCCTGGCTCAGGCCTTGTGTTACCAACGGCCTGGCTCAGGCCTTGTGTTACCAATGGCCTGGCTCAAGCCTTGTGTTACCAATGGCCTGGCTCAAGCCTTGTGTTACAGGGTTATTTGTTACCTGCAAATGCATTTCGCTGTGCTCCAATTTGGCCTCCCGAGAAAACTCTGTTCCCTTAACGTACCTGTATGTTATTTTTGGGTTGTTGATATTGAGGAGATGAAAAGACAACGGCAGACCTGAGAACAGTTTCTAGACAGGATGGATTGATTCCTGGTGGGCATTGTTAGTCATCCAAACAGGTGTAGGCTACTGTCCTTTACTGAGTGCCCCCTCACATATCAATTAAGCTGCTATATAATTGGTTATTCTTTTGTGGCTTGGTAGTTCAATATTCATTTGAGAAATAAGTTTCCAGCTATGGGTTGAGAGAATTTAGAATAGAGAATTTAGAATAGAGAATTTAGAACTAAGGTGAGAAGCAAATGTTTTTCGGAGCCGTTTGAATCCTTGAGACAGTGGCCTTCTCTGACACACAGATAACTGCTCTTGACACAGCACAGTAATTTACACTCCATTTGAAGGCCATCACTGGGCACCTCTCTCTCAGATAGAGTTAAGGGTCCTTCAGTCCTTCAACCAGGGCTGTGACACATACCTCCCCGATTAGCTTTCTACCTGATGGCAATGGCTATATGCTGTGTATGAACACAAACAATAACCACAGAGATGTTTTATTGGCTCCCATCATGGGCATAATGGGGTCAAACTGGGTTTACATGTTACATAGAGACCCTTTCCAGAAAATGTCATTAGTTGAGCTCTATAGTTTTAGTGATTAATGTTGAGCATGACAAGCCCATGATCAGATCAATGTCAGACCATGGCTAGGCAGTAGATCGTGTGGCTGATGTTATGAGGACATTGTTGTGGTGTGATTTATCTGCCCTGTGGTACAGTTCATTTTAAATGACCATTCTTACTGATACTCCATGGCTCACCACATGTTGTTGACTGAAATTCTCTGAAATGCAGGGCTTGTGTTTGATATTTGACTAAATCGATTTGTTATTCCTTTTTTTTTTACTTCTCTGACCCTTTCTTCTTTTCTTCTCTGACTGTCACTCTTATTCCTCCTTCCTCTCATCCCTCCCTCCTCTCATCCCTCCCTCCTCTCATCCCTCCCTCCTCTTATCCCTCCCTCCTCTCATCCCTCCCTCCTCTCATCCCTCCTCTTATCCCTCCCTTCTCTCATCCCTCCCTTCTCTTATCCCTCCCTCCTCTTATCCCTTGCTCCTCTCATCCCTCCCTCCTCTTATCCCTCCCTCCTCTTATCCCTCGCTCCTCTTATCCCTTGCTCCTCTTATCCCTCCCCCATCTCATCCCTCCCTCCTCTCATCCCTCCCTCCTCTTATCCCTCCCTCCTCTCATCCCTCCCTCCTCTCATCCCTCCCTCCTATTATCCCTCCCTCCTCTAATCCCTCCCTCCTCTCATCCCTCCCTCCTCTTATCCCTCCCTCCTCTCATCCCTCCCTCCTCTCATCCCTCCCTCCTCTCATCCCTCCCTCCTCTTATCCCTCCCTCCTCTCATCCCTCCCTCCTCTTATCCCTCCCTCCTCTCATCCCTCCCTCCTCTCATCCCTCCTCCTCTTATCCCTCCCTCCTCTCATCCCTCCCTCCTCTCATCCCTCCCTCCTCTCATCCCTCCCTCCTCTTATCCCTCCCTCCTCTCATCCCTCCTCTTATCCCTCCCTTCTCTCATCCCTCCCTTCTCTTATCCCTCCCTCCTCTTATCCCTTGCTCCTCTCATCCCTCCTCCTCTTATCCCTCCCTCCTCTCATCCCTCCCTCCTCTCATCCCTCCCTCCTCTCATCCCTCCCTCCTCTTATCCCTCCCTCCTCTCATCCCTCCTCTTATCCCTCCCTTCTCTCATCCCTCCCTTCTCTTATCCCTCCCTCCTCTTATCCCTTGCTCCTCTCATCCCTCCCTCCTCTTATCCCTCCCTCCTCTTATCCCTCACTCCTCTTATCCCTTGCTCCTCTTATCCCTCCCTCATCTCATCCCTCCCTCCTCTCATCCCTCCCTCCTCTTATCCCTCCCTCCTCTCATCCCTCCCTCCTCTTATCCCTCCCTCCTCTCATCCCTCCCTCCTCTCATCCCTCCTCCTCTTATCCCTCCCTCCTCTCATCCCTCCCTCCTCTCATCCCTCCCTCCTCTCATCCCTCCCTCCTCTTATCCCTCCCTCCTCTCATCCCTCCTCTTATCCCTCCCTTCTCTCATCCCTCCCTTCTCTTATCCCTCCCTCCTCTTATCCCTTGCTCCTCTCATCCCTCCTCCTCTTATCCCTCCCTCCTCTCATCCCTCCCTCCTCTCATCCCTCCCTCCTCTCATCCCTCCCTCCTCTTATCCCTCCCTCCTCTCATCCCTCCTCTTATCCCTCCCTTCTCTCATCCCTCCCTTCTCTTATCCCTCCCTCCTCTTATCCCTTGCTCCTCTCATCCCTCCCTCCTCTTATCCCTCCCTCCTCTTATCCCTCACTCCTCTTATCCCTTGCTCCTCTTATCCCTCCCTCATCTCATCCCTCCCTCCTCTCATCCCTCCCTCCTATTATCCCTCCCTCCTATTATCCCTCCCTCCTCTCATCCCTCCCTCCTCTCATCCCTCCCTCCTCTTATCCCTCCCTCCTCTCATCCCTCCCTCCTCTCATCCCTCCCTCCTCTCATCCCTCCCTCCTCTTATCCCTCCCTCCTCTCATCCCTCCCTCCTCTTATCCCTCCCTCCTCTCATCCCTCCCTTCTCTCATCCCTCCCTCCTCTTATCCCTCCCTCCTCTCATCCCTCCCTCCTCTTATCCCTCCCTCCTCTCATCCCTCCCTCCTCTTATCCCTCCCTCCTCTTATCCCTCCCTCCTCTTATCCCTCACTCCTCTTATCCCTCGCTCCTCTTATCCCTCCCTCCTCTCATCCCTCCTTCCTCTTATCCATCCCTCCTCTCATCCCTCCCTCCTCTCATCCCTCCCTCCTCTTATCCCTTGCTCCTCTCATCCCTCCTCTCATCCCCTCCCTCCTCTTATCCCTTGCGCCTCTCATCCCTCCCTCCTCTTATCCCTCCCTCCTCTTATCCCTTGCTCCTCTTATTCCTCCCTCCTCTTATTCCTCCATCCTCTCATCCCTCCCTCCTCTTATCCCTCCCTCCTCTTATCCCTCCCTCCTCTCATCCCTCCCTCCTCTTATCCCTTGCTCCTCTCATCCCTCCCTTCTCTCATCCCTCCCTCCTCTTATTCCTCCCTCCTCTTAGTCCTCCCTCCTCTCATCCCTCCCTCCCTCCTCTCATCCCTCCCTCCTCTTATCCCTTGCTCCTCTTATCTCTCCCTCCTCTCATCCCTCCCTCATCTTATCCCCCTCCTCTCATCCCTCCCTCCTCTTAGTCCTCCCTCCTCTCATCCCTCCCTCCTCTTATCCCTTGCTCCTCTTATCTCTCCCTCCTCTCATCCCTCCCTCATCTTATCCCCCTCCTCTCATCCCTCCCTCCTCTTAGTCCTCCCTCCTCTCATCCCTCCCTCCTCTTATCCCTTGCTCCTCTTATCTCTCCCTCCTCTCATCCCTCCCTCATCTTATCCCCCTCCTCTCATCCCTCCCTCCTCTTATTCCTCCCTCCTCTCATCCCTCCCTCATCTTATCCCCCTCCTCTCATCCCTCCCTCCTCTTATTCCTCCCTCCTCTTATTCCTCCCTCCTCTAATCCCTCCCTCCTCTTATCCCTCCCTCCTCTTATCCCCCGTCCTCTCATCCCTCCCTCCTCTTATTCCTCCCTCCACGTATTCCTCCCTCCTCTCATCCCTCCCTCCTCTCATCTAAGACGAGACAGAGACTATAAGACAGCAGAGACAAGATGAGACATGAAAAAGACAAGATGAGACTTGGCAAAGGCTACTTTCATTCTCTCTGTCTCTCAGTTTTCACCCCCCCCCTCAAAATGATGGACATAGTATTGAAAAGTGACTATATTGTACACAAATACACGTTGCTATGATGATTCAATGAGGAATGTGCAACTTGAGGTTTGTTTGTGTGAAAGCCTTATGGGTGGAACACAAGGGTTTGTGATGAAACAATGTCTCAAACTTCTCCAAGTAACTGATTGGCTACTCTACACCTATGATTGAGTTGAACATCCAATCGGTGTGGAGTGGGGGGCACTACTTTTTGCTGTTGCAGAGGGAGATAATAAAACTACCTTGGGCTGAGAGGATAGGTGTGGCTCAAGTATCAAAATGGGAGTCCCATCCTCCATCCTCCAGTTAATAATCTTTCACTTTCACCACTTTAGCAGTTTTTTGGGCTGCAGGAAAATGAAAAAGTCAGAATCATCCATTTAGGATGTTCGACTCTTTGACACTCACTGACATGACCAGATCAGATAGGGTGTATGCGGATCTGATAGTTAGATCCCCATAATTACAGGTAAAACTATATGACAAGACCATTTTGGACTTTAACAGGCTATATGTTATGTTCAATGTCAAAGGTTGCTTTGGAAATGGCCAAACATTGCAAATAAACTGTTAATTTGCATTTATAGCTTGTCCTCAGCGTTCATCAGTTGATATAAAGATACTGTAAAGCATTTCATAACAATACATTTATTTAGCTACTCCCCATGTGTGTTCTCAGCAGCGCGATACAACAGCAGCGCGATAGATAACCAAAGTGTTGTGTTCAATGGTCCCTCTGAGCGCATTTTAGGTCTTCCAAAACTTGAACATTGTGAGAATTTTGTGCAACTTCCCGCATGCGTTTACAGTGAACACTTGGGTTGTACTCTTACAGTTGTACTCTTACAGTTGTACTCTTACAGTTTTAGAGAGTAGACAATAGCCTATGCAGCCGAAGGCCATGCAGCCGAAACACATCGGATTTTTACAACTTTGTTTTCTGCGTGGCAGTCCTGGAGGAGTGGCAGTCCTGGAGGAGGTGTGCGGCCACCCGCCCACGCGTGCAGTTTAGAGGGGACATTGGTTGTGTTATATAATTACTGGTACTATCATCGAAAGGGAAATTAAATAGTAATTTCCAACATTAGGCGGATTAATTAGACATTGCTGGTGTGATTTAGTGTGTGACTGTATGCTTACAATGTAAGATAGCGCAGGAAGAAATAGGAGCCGTTTTACAGGCGCCTAACCAATTGTGCTATTATGTGTTTTTTTTCACGTTATTTGTAACTTATTTTGTACATAATGCTTCTGCAACACTATCTTACGGCAAAAAAGAGCTTCTGGAGATCAGGACAGCGATCACTCACCTCGGATTAGACAAAGAGCTTCTGGATATCAGGACAGCGATCACTCACCTCGGATTAGACAAAGAGCTTCTGGATATCAGGACAGCGATCACTCACCTCGGATTAGACAAAGAGCTTCTGGATATCAGGACAGCGATCACTCACCTCGGATTAGACAAAGAGCTTCTGGATATCAGGACAGCGATCAGATCAGAGGAGCAAGGGAAATGGTTGGTTGACCCAAGATGAAATAGTGCCAAAACAACCTCATCTACCTGCACCGGTTGTATTCGGAGCACGTGACAAATAAACTTTGATTTGATTTGAATGTGCTGTTAATGTATGAGTCACAGTAGCATTGACTTCTCAACACGTCTCCCACTTTATTTTGTGTTGTGCTTCATAATACTGAGAAAGTCTGAATCGAATACTGTTCTACAATTGGAGTGACTATAGAAATATAGTCCGCATACCAAATGGAACCTTATTCTGATACGGGAATAGGGTGCCAGGCCCTGGTCAAAAGTAGTGCACTATATAGGGAATAGGGTGCCAGGCCCTGGTCAAAAGTAGTGCACTATATAGGGATTAGGGTGCCAGGCCCTGGTCAAAAGTAGTGCACTATATAGGGAATAGGGTGCCAGGCCCTGGTCAAAAGTAGTGCACTACATAAGGAATAGGGTGCCCTTTGGGATACAGACATGGTGTCTGAGTCTGCTCAACCTGCAACCAATGCCCTGATTTGAGGTTGTTTTGGCACTATTTCATCTTGGTTCAACCAACCATTTCACTAAGATTAGACAGAGACAAATGTTTCCCCTCAGATCAGTGTAGCAGCTCTGTCGTTTCTTTTTTTAGGTTAGTGGCTGTGGCCTTGCTAAGGGAAGCCAGTGGAAGACTGACTGAGTGGGTAGTGAACTGGTACAAAAGAGCAGGGTCAGTCTGCTCAGTGTCAGACAGTATGATACTCCTATTAGCACTACAGGCCACTGTGTTTTGTTGATATGAACTGGTACAAAAGATCAGTGTCCGTCGATTTCATACACGTACTGCCAGGCCGAAGTGCAGGTTGATATTTATTGTCATGAATCTTGCTCTGGAGATAGAATTGAGCGATTTCTGTAGAACTGCATCCAGGGCAAGAGTCATGACAATAAATGCCAATCTGCCGGCGAAGGCCACTGTAGTTTGTTGATGATATAAATAGCAAGACTGAAGATTTGCACCTCAACTGGGAGTGTGTGTTGTAAAACCCCTTCTAAGCTATTTTATTCTTGGAAGAATGTATGAAACATTGATATGCAGTTTGACATTTCCATGACTTATTTAGACAAATGCAACATTCGCTGTCTGTCTGCATATAATATTAACTACATAAATTCAACATAGCATATTTAGATCAGACGGAGAATCTTTGACAGACAGACTGGTGCAGATGAATCAGAGTAATATTTATTTACCTCAGTAAATGGTAATGGATGCCTAAAAAAACATTTTATTTTCATAATAAACTTGAAACATACTGTATTCTCACCCACATTGAGTCTAGATTTCATTGTGCATTAGTCTGACTGAGACTTCATTTGTTTTGCAAAACTACACATTACTTACGAGCTGATCAATTCAGCCTCTCTGAGGTGTCTGTGTGTGTGTGTGTGTGTGTGTGTGTGTGTGTGTGTGTGTGTGTGTGTGTGTGTGTGTGTGTGTGTGTGTGTGTGTGTGTGTGTGTGTGTGTGTGTGTGTGTGTGTGTGTGTGTGTGTGTGTGTGTGTGTGTGTGTGTGTGTGTGTGTGTGTGTGTGTGTGTGTGTGTGTGTGTGTGTGTGTGTACTATGCGTGTGTGTGAATTGACTTAAAGTGAAACCCTACTCTGAATCAGCATCTCTGGAAGGTCATCCAGGCTAGGTCAGCCAGGCTAGGTCAGCCAGGCTAGGTCATCCAGGCAAGGTCAGCCAGGCTTGGTCAGCCAGGCTAGGTCATCCAGGCTAGGTCAGCCAGGCTATGTCATCCAGGCTAGGTCAGCCAGGCTATGTCATCCAGGCTAGGTCAGCCAGGCTATGTCATCCAGGCTAGGTCAGCCAGGCTATGTCATCCAGGCTAGGTCAGCCAGGCTATGTCATCCAGGCTAGGTCAGCCAGGCTAGGTCAGCCAGGCTATGTCATCCAGGCTAGGTCAGCCAGGCTATGTCATCCAGGCTAGGTCAGCCAGGCTATGTCATCCAGGCTAGGTCAGCCAGGCTATGTCATCCAGGCTAGGTCAGCCAGGCTATGTCATCCAGGCTAGGTCAGAATGCAAGACAACAACAATAAGGCTGCCACTTTGTATGATTCCGATCATTCTGTGAGATCCTCACACACAGAGCTCTCTATGTTTCACCATTAAAGAAGCCTTATTTTGTGTGGTTATGTGAAGATATGTCCACCAAGGACGTATATTTAACATTCCTTGCTACAGGTGATATTGTTTAATGGTGACTGTAGGAAAATCAATTTGTTCTATTCATTCTGCCTTTGTGTGAGAATTGTGAAATCCAGTCACAGTATTGTATGAGCCTTAAAGGTCAGGTGGATGACTGTTAACAGCCCCAGCAGATATGCCCTTGGCTTTCTTTCATTGCATATTTCCCCCATCAACAGACCAGACTGCCCAGAGACCAGTAACCTGAGCAGGTCTGTCCAGTGCTGTCCAGACAGCTATCTACCTTCTGCCCCATTAGGGACTAGTCTAACCATGTTAAGCCCCAGTGCTGAATTCAAGTCAATCCGATCTATTAACCCACCACTGCAGCCAGGCCATCACCACCCAGCGCCACAAGCCTGCTCTTTGATTAGAGGAGAAAGTCTGGGAGTGCCGACGATGGCAGCCATCCTAATATCAGTCAATCAATCGTAAAACAGATTAGAACAACAGCTGCTAATACAGTATGCCTTTCTCCCCCTCTGAAACATGTATCTCTCTCTCTCTCTCTCTCTCTCTCTCTCTCTCTCTCTCTCTCTCTCTCCCTCTCTCTCTCTCTCCCTCTCTCTCTCTCTCTCTCTCTCTCTCTCTCTCTCTCTCTCTCTCTCTCTCTCTCTCTCTCTCTCTCTCTCTCTCTCTCTCTCTCCCTCTCTCCCTCTCTCTCCTACGATGGTCGTGGGGGAGGAGGACATGTCGGTGGCCATTTTAGGACACACCTTGGGACGGGGATCTGAATCACGACATCAGTAGAGAAACACACTGCTGGTTCAGCTGCTATGGAAACACAATGACTAACCACGTTAATGTATTCTTACCCTGTTTCTTGCCACTAAAAGCCAGAGCAGCAGCGAGCCCCAGAGCTCCCCTCAGTCTAAAAATAAAAGGATGATGCAGCCCGGCAGGTTTAGACTAGCCCAGCCATCCTCCCTCCTCCTCCTCTGGACTAACCCAGACACACCCCTCCTCAGGAGAGGCACTGCGCTTCCTGCTCCCAGGGCTGGCACGAAGCTAGCACACACGACCTGGCCACTGATGAAGGTCTATTGAATGAAACATTGGTTCTACGGAAAGATCCATTACATTGTTTGGGGACAAGTCAGGATTGCCACTGTGCTGGAGTTATCTTCTGCTGGTATGTGCCAATCCTTTATCTTGGAGTGAACTATCACTGTAAAACCTTAGTTTGATTGGTAACTTTGGGCCTGTACCCCACCATGGGCTATTCAGTCTGATTGTGTCCTGTCCAAAAGATCTTGTTCTTCAGGGAATCACAGACAAACCTCTTCCCCCACCCCTCCTATGCCCAATGGTTCGGCCTGGCTGCTCATATCTCCCTAATCACCCTAAGGAAAGACATTATAAGCAGATTTGTCTAGGCTGATGGATTGCGAAGCAGCCTTGGCTCGCAGGCCTCCCTAGTGACCTGGACAGAGTCCAGACAGAGAATTCACTGTGTCGATAAACACTGTATGGAATGTAGTGATCGTGCCTCAAGAGCTGGATGAGGCTATAGACATCTTGTTGATAGTCTGGCTGGCTGGCAGGTTGCAGTTATATCAATTCAGGACTGTCCGAGGACTGATACTTGGTCTTCTTATGACACTCATTTGCCATCTGGAGTAAATTCAAATAGAGGAGATGAATAGTATAAGCAGCATGAATCATGTTTTGTAGTAACAGACAAATAAAGGGGAGGGAAGAGTGTGTGTACTTGTTTTCCTATATTGTGAGGACCCCAATGTTCTAACAATTTACCCAAATGTCCTGAAAAGGTAGGAAAACAATAACTTTTTTGAAAGGCAGGATTTTTTTCACGTCCTGAATTTGTAGAAATGCTATTTTAACCTTAAAGGTTAGGTTTAGGGTTTTGGGGTTATAATTAGGGTTAGGTTTTGGGTCAGGGTTCATGTTAGGGTTTTGGGGGTTAGGGTTAAGGATATGGTTAGGTTTAGGGTTAGGTTTAGGGTAAGGGTAAGGGGTTAGGGAAAATATGAGTTTTAATGGTCAAATATTTTTAGTATAGTGTATAGTGTCCCAGTGATCAGAGCTGTGAATACCTGAGTCTAGTATAGTGTCCCAGTGATCAGAGCTGTGAATACCTGAGTCTAGTATAGTGTCCCAGTGATCAGAGCTGTGAATACCTGAGTCTAGTATAGTGTCCCAGTGACCAGATCTGTGAATACCTGGGTCTAGTATAGTGTCCCAGTGATCAGAGCTGTGAATACCTGAGTCTAGTATAGTGTCCCAGTGATCAGAGCTGTGAATACCTGAGTCTAGTATAGTGTCCCAGTGATCAGAGCTGTGAATACCTGAGTCTAGTATAGTGTCCCAGTGATCAGAGCTGTGAATACCTGAGTCTAGTATAGTGTCCCAGTGATCAGAGCTGTGAATACCTGAGTCCACTATAGTGTCGTCCCAGTGATCAGAGCTGTGAATACCTGAGTCTAGTATAGTGTCCCAGTGACCAGATCTGTGAATACCTGGGTCTAGTATAGTGTCCCAGTGACCAGATCTGTGAATACCTGAGTCTAGTATAGTGTCCCAGTGATCAGAGCTGTGAATACCTGAGTCTAGTATAGTGTCCCAGTGATCAGAGCTGTGAATACCTGAGTCTAGTATAGTGTCCCAGTGATCAGAGCTGTGAATACCTGAGTCTAGTATAGTGTCCCAGTGATCAGAGCTGTGAATACCTGAGTCTAGTATAGTGTCCCAGTGATCAGAGCTGTGAATACCTGAGTCTAGTATAGTGTCCCAGTGATCAGAGCTGTGAATAACTGAGTCTAGTATAGTGTCCCAGTGATCAGAGCTGTGAATACCTGAGTCTAGTATAGTGTCCCAGTGATCAGAGCTGTGAATACCTGAGTCTAGTATAGTGTCCCAGTGATCAGAGCTGTGAATACCTGAGTCTAGTATAGTGTCCCAGTGATCAGAGCTGTGAATACCTGAGTCTAGTATAGTGTCCCAGTGATCAGAGCTGTGAATACCTGAGTCTAGTATAGTGTCCCAGTGATCAGAGCTGTGAATAACTGAGTCTAGTATAGTGTCCCAGTGATCAGATCTGTGAATACCTGAGTCTAGTATAGTGTCCCAGTGATCAGAGCTGTGAATACCTGTGTTCAGCTGATATTTTCCTGGTCAACATGTAGACTATATGTTCCTGGTCAACATATACTGTAGACTACTGCAGCCACTGTGGATAAACACGAGTAAGAGTGACTCTTCCAGGAATGCAGTGAATTACTAGCCACTTCAGGGTTCCGTAACACCCCTATTGTTTATCAGTACAATCATTGCTCAGTTTAACTCAATCTTGATAAGAAAATTGAGTAGGAACAGACAAGCAGTCAATGTGTCTGTGGGCAGTAGATAGAGAGAGTCTGGGCTTTCTGGACAGGAGTGAGAGACAAAGAGAGGGAGAGGAAGAGAAACAGAGAGAAAGTGATAGAAGAGATTGCACAGCACACACTGGACTCTCTCTGTGAGATGTTTCACAACCCACATGTGTTGTTATGGAGAGAAGAAAGTCACCAGAGACTCTCTGTGGAGAGCTGAAGAGGAGCACTACCGCAGAGAGCAGGCAGACGGTAACTGTTTAAATTTCTTCAAGGGCCACTGCCCTCGGTATAACTGTCAGCTGGGCATCAGCCAGCCAGTAACCAGATGCTGTTATTTGCCCTGGAGTAGGAGAGGGAAAGAGAAGAGTGAAACCCAGCAGAATCTCAAAAAGGGACTGAGAGGAATGATAATAAAGTGGCAGAGAGAGCGAGGGAAGGTGAAAGACAACTGAGGCCAGAAACATGACACATCTGTGCCTGCTGACAGTCATCTATTTGAGACTGACAAACCCTCTGGAGAAAGAGCTGTAGCGTGATGCTGCAAACCCTGTAGATACAGAGCTGTAGTGGGATGCTACAAACCCTGTAGATGCAGAGCTGTAGAGGGATGCTACAAACCCTGTAGATACAGAGCTGTAGAGGGATGTTGCAAACGCTGTAGATACAGACCTGTAGAGGGATGCTGCAAACCCTGTAGATACAGAGCTGTAGAGGGATGCTGCAAACGCTGTAGATACAGACCTGTAGAGGGATGCTGCAAACCCTGTAGATACCGAGCTGTAGAGTGATGCTGCAAACCCTGTAGATACAGAGCTGTAGAGGGATGCTGCAAACCCTGTAGATACAGCGCTGTAGAGTGATGCTGTAAACCCTGTAGATACAGAGCTGTAGAGGGATGCTGCAAACCCTATAGATACAGAGCTGTAGAGTGATGCTGCAAACCCTGTAGATACAGAACTGTAGAGGGATGCTTCCAACCCTGTAGATACAGAGCTGTAGAGGGATGCTGCAAACCCTGTAGATACAGAGCTGTAGAGGGATGCTGCAAACCCTGTAGGTACAGAGCTGTAGAGCTGTAGAGTGATGCTGCAAACCCTGTAGATACAGAGCTGTAGAGTGATGCTGCAAACCCTGTAGATACAGAGCTGTAGAGGGATGCTGCAAACCCTGTAGGTACAGCGCTGTGGAGGGATGCTGCAAACCCTGTAGATACAGAACTGTAGAGTGATGCTGCAAACTCTGTAGATACAGAGCTGTAGAGTGATGCTACAGACCATGTAGATACAGAGCTGTAGAGGGATGCTGCAAACCCTGTAGATACAGAGCTGTAGAGGGATGCTGCAAACCCTGTAGGTACAGAGCTGTAGAGCTGTAGAGTGATGCTGCAAACCCTGTAGATACAGAGCTGTAGAGGGATGCTGCAAACCCTGTAGATACAGAGCTGTAGAGTGATGCTGCAAACCCTGTAGATACAGAGCTGTAGAGGGATGCTGCAAACCCTGTAGATACAGCACTGTGGAGGGATGCTGCAAACCCTGTAGATACATAACTGTAGAGGGATGCTGCAAACACTATATATACAGAGCTGTAGAGGGATGCTGCAAACCCTGTAGATACAGAGCTGTAGAGGGATGCTGCAAACCCTGTAGATACAGAGCTGTAGAGTGATGCTACAAACCATGTAGATACAGAGCTGTAGAGGGATGCTGCAAACCCTGTAGATACAGAGCTGTAGAGGGATGCTGCAAACCCTGTAGGTACAGAGCTGTAGAGCTGTAGAGTGATGCTGCAAACCCTGTAGATACAGAGCTGTAGAGGGATGCTGCAAACCCTGTAGATACAGAGCTGTAGAGTGATGCTGCAAACCCTGTAGATACAGAGCTGTAGAGGGATGCTGCAAACCCTGTAGATACAGAGCTGTAGAGTGATGCTGCAAACCCTGTAGATACAGAGCTGTAGAGGGATGCTGCAAACCCTGTAGATACAGCACTGTGGAGGGATGCTGTAAACCCTGTAGATACATAACTGTAGAGGGATGCTGCAAACCCTATAGATACAGAGCTGTAGAGGGATGCTGCAAACCCTGTAGATACAGAGCTGTAGAGGGATGCTGCAAACCCTGTAGATACAGAGCTGTAGAGGGATGCTGCAAACCCTGTAGATACAGAGCTGTAGTGATGCTGCAAACCCTGTAGATACAGCGCTGTGGAGGGATGCTGCAAACCCTGTAGATACAGAACTGTAGAGTGATGCTGCAAACTCTGTAGATACAGAGCTGTAGAGTGATGCTACAAACCATGTAGATACAGAGCTGTAGAGGGATGCTGCAAACCCTGTAGATACAGAGCTGTAGAGGGATGCTGCAAACCCTGTAGGTACAGAGCTGTAGAGCTGTAGAGTGATGCTGCAAACCCTGTAGATACAGAGCTGTAGAGGGATGCTGCAAACCCTGTAGATACAGAGCTGTAGAGTGATGCTGCAAACCCTGTAGATACAGAGCTGTAGAGGGATGCTGCAAACCCTGTAGATACAGCACTGTGGAGGGATGCTGCAAACCCTGTAGATACATAACTGTAGAGGGATGCTGCAAACACTATATATACAGAGCTGTAGAGGGATGCTGCAAACCCTGTAGATACAGAGCTGTAGAGGGATGCTGCAAACCCTGTAGATACAGAGCTGTAGAGTGATGCTACAAACCATGTAGATACAGAGCTGTAGAGGGATGCTGCAAACCCTGTAGATACAGAGCTGTAGAGGGATGCTGCAAACCCTGTAGGTACAGAGCTGTAGAGCTGTAGAGTGATGCTGCAAACCCTGTAGATACAGAGCTGTAGAGGGATGCTGCAAACCCTGTAGATACAGAGCTGTAGAGTGATGCTGCAAACCCTGTAGATACAGAGCTGTAGAGGGATGCTGCAAACCCTGTAGATACAGAGCTGTAGAGTGATGCTGCAAACCCTGTAGATACAGAGCTGTAGAGGGATGCTGCAAACCCTGTAGATACAGCACTGTGGAGGGATGCTGCAAACCCTGTAGATACATAACTGTAGAGGGATGCTGCAAACCCTATAGATACAGAGCTGTAGAGGGATGCTGCAAACCCTGTAGATACAGAGCTGTAGAGGGATGCTGCAAACCCTGTAGATACAGAGCTGTAGAGGGATGCTGCAAACCCTGTAGATACAGAGCTGTAGTGATGCTGCAAACCCTGTAGATACAGAACTGTAGAGGGATGCTGCAAACCCTGTAGATACAGAGCTGTAGAGGGATGCTGCAAACCCTGTAGATACAGAGCTGTAGAGTGATGCTGCAAACCCTGTAGATACAGAGCTTTAGAGGGATGCTGCAAACCCTGTAGATACAGCGCTGTAGAGTGATGCTGTAAACCCTGTAGATACAGAGCTGTAGAGGGATGCTGCAAACCCTATAGATACAGAGCTGTAGAGTGATGCTGCAAACCCTGTAGATACAGAACTGTAGAGGGATGCTTCAAACCCTGTAGATACAGATCTGTAGAGGGATGCTGCAAACCCTGTAGATACAGAGCTGTAGAGTGATGCTGCAAACCCTGTAGATACAGAGCTGTAGAGGGATGCTGCAAACCCTGTAGATACAGCGCTGTGGAGGGATGCTGCAAACCCTGTAGATACAGAACTGTAGAGTGATGCTGCAAACCCTGTAGATACAGAGCTGTAGAGTGATGCTGCAAACCCTGTAGATACAGAGCTGTAGAGGGATGCTGCAAACCCTGTAGGTACAGCGCTGTGGAGGGATGCTGCAAACCCTTTAGATACAGAGCTGTAGAGTGATGCTGCAAACCCTGTAGATACAGAACTGTAGAGTGATGCTGCAAACCCTGTAGATACAGATCTGTAGAGGGATGCTACAAACCCTGTAGGTACAGAGCTGTAGAGCTGTAGAGTGATGCTGCAAACCCTGTAGATACAGAGCTGTAGAGTGATGCTACAAACCCTGTAGATACAGATCTGTAGAGGGATGCTGCAAACCCTGTAGATACAGAGCTGTAGAGGGATGCTGCAAACCCTGTAGGTACAGAGCTGTAGAGCTGTAGAGTGATGCTGCAAACCGTGTAGATATAGAGCTGTAGAGGGATGCAGAGCTGTAGAGGGATGCTGCAAACCCTGTAGATACAGAGCTGTAGAGGGATGCTGCAAACCCTGTAGATACAGCGCTGTGGAGGGATGCTGCAAACCCTGTAGATACAGAACTGTAGAGTGATACAGAGCTGTAGAGTGATGGTACAAACCCTGTAGATACAGAGCTGTAGCGTGATGCTGCAAACCCTGTAGATACAGAGCTGTAGAGGGATGCTGCAAACCCTGTAGGTACAGAGCTGTAGAGCTGTAGAGTGATGCTGCAAACCCTGTAGATACAGAGCTGTAGAGTGATGCTACAAAACCTGTAGATACAGATCTGTAGAGTGATGCTGCAAACGCTGTAGATACAGAGCTGTAGAGTGATGCTGCAAACCCTGTAGATACAGAGCTGTAGAGGGATGCTGCAAACCCTGTAGATACAGCGCTGTAGAGTGATGCTGTAAACCCTGTAGATACAGAGCTGTAGAGTGATGCTACAAACCCTGTAGATACAGAGCTGTAGAGGGATGCTGCAAACCCTGTAGGTACAGAGCTGTAGAGCTGTAGAGTGATGCTGCAAACCCTGTAGATACAGAGCTGTAGAGGGATGCTGCAAACCCTGTAGATACAGAGCTGTAGAGTGATGCTGCAAACCCTGTAGATACAGAGCTGTAGAGGGATGCTGCAAACCCTGTAGGTACAGCGCTGTGGGGGGATGCTGCAAACCCTTTAGATACAGAACTGTAGAGTGATGCTGCAAACCCTGTAGATACAGAGCTGTAGAGGGATGCTACAAACCCTGTAGGTACAGAGCTGTAGAGCTGTAGAGTGATGCTGCAAACCCTGTAGATACAGAGCTGTAGAGGGATGCTGCAAACCCTGTAGGTACAGCGCTGTGGAGGGATGCTGCAAACCCTGTAGATACAGAACTGTAGAGTGATGCTGCAAACCCTGTAGATACAGAGCTGTAGAGTGATGCTACAAACCCTGTAGATACAGATCTGTAGAGGGATGCTGCAAACCCTGTAGATACAGAGCTGTAGAGGGATGCTGCAAACCCTGTAGGTACAGAGCTGTAGAGCTGTAGAGTGATGCTGCAAACCGTGTAGATATAGAGCTGTAGAGGGATGCTGCAACCCTGTAGATACAGAGCTGTAGAGTGATGCTGCAAACCCTGTAGATACAGCGCTGTGGAGTGATGCTACAAACCCTGTAGATACAGAGCTGTAGAGGGATGCAGAGCTGTAGAGGGATGCTGCAAACCCTGTAGATACAGAGCTGTAGAGGGATGCTGCAAACCCTGTAGATACAGCGCTGTGGAGGGATGCTGCAAACCCTGTAGATACAGAACTGTAGAGTGATACAGAGCTGTAGAGTGATGATACAAACCCTGTAGATACAGAGCTGTAGCGTGATGCTGCAAACCCTGTAGATACAGAGCTGTAGAGTGATGCTGTAAACCCTGTAGATACAGAGCTGTAGAGGGATGCTGCAAACCATATAGATACAGAGCTGTAGAGTGATGCTGCAAACCCTGTAGATACAGAACTGTAGAGGGATGCTTCAAACCCTGTAGATACAGAGCTGTAGAGTGATGCTGCAAACCCCGTAGATACAGAGATGTAGAGTGATGCTGCAAACCCTGTAGATACAGAGCTGTAGAGGGATGCTGCAAACCCTGTAGATACAGCACTGTGTAGGGATGCTGCAAAACCTGTAGATACAGAACTGTAGAGGGATGCTGCAAACCCTGTAGATACAGAGCTGTAGAGTGATGCTACAAACCCTGTAGATACAGATCTGTAGAGGGATGCTGCAAACCCTGTAGATACAGAGCTGTAGAGGGATGCTGCAAACCCTGTAGGTACAGAGCTGTAGAGCTGTAGAGTGATGCTGCAAACCGTGTAGATATAGAGCTGTAGAGGGATGCTGCAACCCTGTAGATACAGAGCTGTAGAGTGATGCTGCAAACCCTGTAGATACAGCGCTGTGGAGTGATGCTACAAACCCTGTAGATACAGAGCTGTAGAGGGATGCAGAGCTGTAGAGGGATGCTGCAAACCCTGTAGATACAGAGCTGTAGAGCTGTAGAGTGATGCTGCAAACCCTGTAGATACAGAGCTGTAGAGCTGTAGAGTGATGCTGCAAACCCTGTAGATACAGAGATGTAGAGTGATGCTGCAAACCCTGTAGATACAGAGCTGTAGAGGGATGCTGCAAACCCTGTAGATACAGCACTGTGTAGGGATGCTGCAAAACCTGTAGATACAGAACTGTAGAGGGATGCTGCAAACCCTGTAGATACAGAGCTGTAGAGTGATGCTACAAAACCTGTAGATACAGATCTGTAGAGTGATGCTGCAAACGCTGTAGATACAGAGCTGTAGAGTGATGC
Source organism: Oncorhynchus gorbuscha (assembly GCF_021184085.1). NCBI lineage: Eukaryota > Metazoa > Chordata > Actinopteri > Salmoniformes > Salmonidae > Oncorhynchus > Oncorhynchus gorbuscha. The sequence goes on along the minus strand of NC_060173.1, from coordinate 107,132,292 downwards.
TGCAAACCCTGTAGATACAGAGCTGTAGAGGGATGCTGCAAACCCTGTAGATACAGCGCTGTAGAGTGATGCTGTAAACCCTGTAGATACAGAGCTGTAGTGATGCTGCAAACCCTGTAGATACAGAACTGTAGAGGGATGCTGCAAACCCTGTAGATACAGAGCTGTAGAGGGATGCTGCAAACCCTGTAGATACAGAGCTGTAGAGGGATGCTGCAAACCCTGTAGATACAGAGCTGTAGAGTGATGCTGCAAACCCTGTAGGTACAGAGCTGTAGAGCTGTAGAGTGATGCTGCAAACCCTGTAGATACAGAGCTGTAGAGGGATGCTGCAAACCCTGTAGATACAGAGCTGTAGAGTGATGCTGCAAACCCTGTAGATACAGAGCTGTAGAGGGATGCTGCAAACCCTGTAGGTACAGCGCTGTGGAGGGATGCTGCAAACCCTGTAGATACAGAACTGTAGAGTGATGCTGCAAACCCTGTAGATACAGAGCTGTAGAGTGATGCTACAAACCATGTAGATACAGAGCTGTAGAGGGATGCTGCAAACCCTGTAGATACAGAGCTGTAGAGGGATGCTGCAAACCCTGTAGATACAGCACTGTGTAGGGATGCTGCAAAACCTGTAGATACAGAACTGTAGAGGGATGCTGCAAACCCTGTAGATACAGAGCTGTAGAGTGATGCTACAAACCCTGTAGATACAGATCTGTAGAGGGATGCTGCAAACCCTGTAGATACAGAGCTGTAGAGGGATGCTGCAAACCCTGTAGGTACAGAGCTGTAGAGCTGTAGAGTGATGCTGCAAACCGTGTAGATATAGAGCTGTAGAGGGATGCTGCAACCCTGTAGATACAGAGCTGTAGAGTGATGCTGCAAACCCTGTAGATACAGCGCTGTGGAGTGATGCTACAAACCCTGTAGATACAGAGCTGTAGAGGGATGCAGAGCTGTAGAGGGATGCTGCAAACCCTGTAGATACAGAGCTGTAGAGCTGTAGAGTGATGCTGCAAACCCTGTAGATACAGAGCTGTAGAGCTGTAGAGTGATGCTGCAAACCCTGTAGATACAGAGATGTAGAGTGATGCTGCAAACCCTGTAGATACAGAGCTGTAGAGGGATGCTGCAAACCCTGTAGATACAGCACTGTGTAGGGATGCTGCAAAACCTGTAGATACAGAACTGTAGAGGGATGCTGCAAACCCTGTAGATACAGAGCTGTAGAGTGATGCTACAAAACCTGTAGATACAGATCTGTAGAGTGATGCTGCAAACGCTGTAGATACAGAGCTGTAGAGTGATGCTGCAAACCCTGTAGATACAGAGCTGTAGAGGGATGCTGCAAACCCTGTAGATACAGCGCTGTAGAGTGATGCTGTAAACCCTGTAGATACAGAGCTGTAGTGATGCTGCAAACCCTGTAGATACAGAACTGTAGAGGGATGCTGCAAACCCTGTAGATACAGAGCTGTAGAGGGATGCTGCAAACCCTGTAGATACAGAGCTGTAGAGGGTTGCTGCAAACCCTGTAGATACAGAGCTGTAGAGTGATGCTGCAAACCCTGTAGGTACAGAGCTGTAGAGCTGTAGAGTGATGCTGCAAACCCTGTAGATACAGAGCTGTAGAGGGATGCTGCAAACCCTGTAGATACAGAGCTGTAGAGTGATGCTGCAAACCCTGTAGATACAGAGCTGTAGAGGGATGCTGCAAACCCTGTAGGTACAGCGCTGTGGAGGGATGCTGCAAACCCTGTAGATACAGATCTGTAGAGGGATGCTGCAAACCCTGTAGATACAGAGCTGTAGAGGGATGCTGCAAACCATGTAGGTACAGAGCTGTAGAGCTGTAGAGTGATGCTGAAAACCCTGTAGATACAGAGTTGTAGTGATGCTGCAAACCCTGTAGATACAGAACTGTAGAGGGATGCTGCAAACCCTGTAGATACAGAGCTGTAGAGGGATGCTGCAAACGCTGTAGATACAGAGCTGTAGAGTGATGCTGCAAACCCTGTAGATACAGAGCTGTAGAGGGATGCTGCAAACCCTGTAGATACAGCGCTGTAGAGTGATGCTGTAAACCCTGTAGATACAGAGCTGTAGAGGGATGCTGCAAACTCTATAGATACAGAGCTGTAGAGTGATGCTGCAAACCCTGTAGATACAGAACTGTAGAGGGATGCTTCAAACCCTGTAGATACAGAGCTGTAGAGGGATGCTGCAAACCCTGTAGATACAGAACTCTAGAGTGATACAGAGCTGTAGAGTGATGCTGCAAACCCTGTAGATACAGAGCTGTAGCGTGATGCTGCAAACCCTGTAGATACAGAACTGCAGAGTGATGTTGCAAACCCTGTAGATACAGAGCTGTAGCGTGATGCTGCAAACCCTGTAGATGCAGAGCTGTAGAGGGATGCTTCAAACCCTGTAGATACAGAGCTGTAGAGGGATGCTGCAAACCCTGTAGATACAGAGCTGTAGAGGAATGCTGCAAACCCTGTAGATACAGAGCTGTATAGGGATGCTGCAAACAATGTAGATACAGAGCTGTAGAGGGAAGCTGCAAACCCTATAGATACAGAGCTGTAGAGGGATGCTGTGTGTGTGTGTGTGTGTGTGTGTGTGTGTGTGTGTGTGTGTGTGTGTGTGTGTGTGTGTGTGTGTGTGTGTGTGTGTGTGTGTGTGTGTGTGTGTGTGTGTGTGTGTGTGTGTGTGTGTGTGTGTGTGTGTGTGTGTGTGTGTGTTTATGTGGCTGTAAAGGGAGGGTTAGGATGGAGCAGGTGTAGTACAGAGGACCATTGCTGGTCGGTCTGTGTGTAATCTGAGCTCAGCTGAATAATGATATTCATGGGAAAAAGGAGATGACTCCACAGCCAGTCCCAGTTAGTTAGCCTGGTCTCAAGAGGCTCCGTGGAACCATGGAACCTACATGGAGCTGGGAGGAGACGGCACTAGGCTGCTGTTAGTGACCTCGATCCATCTCCTCAGATTAGACATGCCAAGGTAGCGCTGGTTACAAAGCGTACCTTTTCACACATCAAGGCAAGCACCAGGCAGCTGTCAGACTCAGCTCTGCACTCAATGGCTTCAAGATAGAAACCAAACAGATATATCCAGGGCTCTACTCTGACATCCCCGCGTGTGCCTAAATTGAAAAATGTAGGCGCATAGAAGAGATGTTTAGGAACACAATGAAAACCATTTTTTACATTAAAGCTAGAATCTTGAATTTTCCTAGAAACACTGGTGCTCCTAAATAAAAAAATCCAGGTCGCACAGCAAAATATTTAGGCGCATATGCAAGTTAAATGGTTGCGCTGTAGAGCCCTGATATCCTGTTCTCATCCTGTCTAAAGGCTTTCTTATTTTTTATATCCAGACTGTTTAATTACCCTACAGTAATCCCGGATAATGATTCATAAACTGCTTGATGTCAGCTGCGGCAGTGTCAATTCTTACCACTGGCAAATAAGCAGTCCTCAAAGATTAGAAAGCTGATAATACGTTTGTTTAGTAAATGGTTGTAATGTTGTTTGGCCTTTAATGTGTTGGTGACTAAGCTGAAATAGCTGCAAGGGAAAGGTGAATGTGTTTGTGTATTTACTACACAGTCTGTGTGTTTCTTTGTGTGTGTTTCTTTGTGTGTGTAGGTGTGTAGGTGTGTAGGTGTGTATGTGTGCTTGTGTGTCTGTGTGTGTGGTATTAAGTCATTCCACGTGGGAGATTAACATAGCAACAGCAGAGCAACATCACACGCTGTAAGCCTTAACAAAACACTTTAATACACACAGGTCATACATCCTAGACTGTAACTGTGTTATATGTTGAAGAATCCTCACTCTTATTCAGCCGTCTCCCCTTAAAGTTGAATTTATACCAGAAACAATGGCAATAGAGGGTTAGAGATCTAACAATGTTAACACCATTAACAATGGTCACAACTATGTGCCCCACGTTCTCCTGGGCACAGTTGTCAATTCAACTGCTATTCCAAGTTGGTTCAACGGAAACATCGTTGATTCAACCAGCGTGTGCCCAGGAGAACGTGGGGCACATAGTTGTAACACTGTTAGATCTCTAACCCTCTATTGCCATTGTTTTCTGAAGGTTCTTACAGTCAAGGTCTGTCTTTCAGGGCTTTGATGGTGAACACCGGACTGAGAAAACACACATCAATTATTTCTCTCCGTCATATTTGTCCTGTATTCTCCCAATTAAGCTGTTGCCTTCTCACTGCGCCCTTCCACGGCTCAACTGAAATGACATCAGTCAGATGCTGTAGATTGGACAGTTCTCCACCGGCAGATCGTTAAAAGGGCAAAAATGCTTTCCAAATGGATATAACCGTAATTTGCCAGCTTACTGCATGGACTTGCAATAAGAGAAAACAAAGCAGACAAAACTAAATCTAATGCTGTGAGCTGTATGCGGTATATGCAGTAGATTACAGTAGGCAGACGCAATCCCACAGGATTTAATTAGTACTGGAGTCAACAGCGAGTGAGTTTGGTATTTATTATAATGAGGTGCTGTAAGCCTTTGCAGACAGTCAGTGAACTAAACAACCTGGGGGACTTTGAAAGGTGATGCTGTTGCTATGCTGTGTTTTCCTGAGAGAATGTTCTGAGATTTCCTTCAGCACACTGTTACGAAAAACTAAGAGTGGTGGATGGAATCAGGCGCAGGGAGCAGGGTTCTGTCGTTTATCAAATTTATTACACCGGTGCAACCGAAAAAATGATCACGCCAACACACAGGGCGTATATAGGTTGCCAGTCCAAAACAACAGGACAAAATAGACCAGAGAATAAAGATAAGAAAACAAATCACACCATCAAACACAGAGTAACAAAAAACAAGCCCGCACAAAATACCCAGCGGGCCTAGTGCCCTAAAATACCCTACAAACAAACCCTAATACAAAACAGGTGTACCCAATTAACCACTAACCAACACAAACGGAAAAGGAATCGATGGCAGCTAATAGGCCGGTGACGACGACCGCCGAGCCCCGCCCGAACAGGAAGAGGCACCCTCTTCAGCGAGGTTTGTGACACACACGGCATGATGTTACTCAGAGCTGTGAAGAAAATACTGTATATCATATGTACTGACACTGTAGAGACTGTTTTACCTCAGAATATAACATTTGTTCCACTTTCCATGTCCTTTTTGTTGTTGTGGGTCAATGTTGATACCACCAAGGACTGTCTCCTGTAATGTACTGTATATTGGTACCCTGCTTCAGTCCAGGCGCCTGCACCCCACTTTCTTTGGCACAAACTCATCATAACAACAGAAGCCTCGGTGGCAGGGAGCCGAATCCCAGGTGGCACTTCCCTTACTAAAGGAATCGATTGTTTGCACTGAAATCGTTGTGGGAGAGAGCCTGGGAGGTACTGCAGGAAAAGGGAGGCTGGGGGAGCCAGTGTGGACTGTGTGGAGTGAGAGAGAGGGGGAGGGGAAGGCAGAGGGAGGCAGGGCAGGGGAGGGGAGGCTGGGGGGAAATAGGGAGGCAGGAGAAGGAGGGGGAAGCAGGGGGAGAGAGGGAGGTTGGTTCTTCCCCTGGTTCTGCAGGCTGTGGACTGGAGCGGTCCTCTCAACCGGAGCAGAGCCACCTAGTGCTGTAGGGTCTGAATTATTAAACACAACATATTGCAGCTCAGCAGTGGGAGAAAGCCATGTCGGATGTGTCTACTTTTAAATTGGGCCGCTGTGAAGAGGAGTGGTCTCAGGCTCTGTGAAGGGGAGGACGAAGGTGGTGATTTGGGAGGAAGGGGAGCAGTCTGAGAGGTCTGTGAAGGGGAGGACGGAGGGTGTGATTTGGTAGGAAGGGGAGCAGTCTGAGAGGTCTGTGAAGGGGAGGACGGAGGGTGTGATTTGGTAGGAAGGGGAGCAGTCTGAGAGGTCTGTGAAGGGGAGGACGGAGGGTGTGATTTGGTAGGAAGGGGAGCAGTCTGAGAGGTCTGTGAAGGGGAGGACGGAGGGTGTGATTTGGTAGGAAGGGGAGCAGTCTGAGAGGTCTGTGAAGGGGAGGACGGAGGGTGTGATTTGGTAGGAAGGGGAGCAGTCTGAGAGGTCTGTGAAGGGGAGGACGGAGGGTGTGATTTGGTAGGAAGGGGAGCAGTCTGAGAGGTCTGCAGTGGGAGCCTGTTCATTAAGGAGGAAAGAACCGGAAACCAAGGGCTTTGTTTTAACAAGCTGCTGCTGCACCAGGGATTTAGTTATCTTTATCAACATGAGACAATTAGCTAACAGACCAAGATAAAGGACTAAATCACGTCAAATCAAATCAAATTGTAATTATCACATTCACAGTTCACTGCAGCTATAAAAGTTACAGTGAAATGCTTGTACGCTAGCTCCCTTAACACTGCATTACAATAATCAATTATTCTGAACAAATAATTTTAAAAAACACTAAGCCATAGCTAACTTCTTAATGACCCTTTTCTCAACCTCACTCACTCACACACACACACACACACACACACACACACACACACACACACACACACACACACACACACACACACACACACACACACACACACACACACACACACACACACACACACACACACACACACACACACACACACACACACACACACACACACACCTCAGGGATCTGAATATTCATCATTTGGAGTTACCTGACATTGATTTCTAGAGCATTCCCATTTCCACGAAAGTTTGAAAGTCTTCCTCTGAGCTAGATTCTAGTTTTTCTCCTCATTATTTCAATGAACTCTGTGTTTTCCTGGAATAATGGCACTTGCTTTGGTGAAGTGTTTAACATTCTGGGTTGCATTACTCTAATATTGTTTTCTCTAAACCACCAAGAGTTAACCAATAACAACATATGGACCATTTAAACTACTATAGATTAAAATGGTATAAGATGTTCTCACCGAGATACAGTGTAATAGGACTATACTATAGGAATCAATCTCAGAGCATCAACATTAGCCTGACTAATGGAACACCCTGGCTAGCTAACAGTCTCTCCATGGCAAAGTGGATAAGTTCATGGAAGCAGTGTTACTATTCTCCCACGTAATATCACTGGCACTGAGGCTTTTGCCGAGCAGATTATTTCATTTCACATATTCATTGATAGCCATTGAAATCACAAAACCAATTATTGCTGCATTCTCAAGATCAGTCTCTCTCTCTCTCGCTCTCTTTCTTTCTTTCTTTCTTTCTTTCTTTCTTTCTTTCTTTCTTTCTTTCTTTCTTTCTTTCTTTCTTTCTTTCTTTCTTTCTTTCTTTCTTTCTTTCTTTCTTTCTGTTCTCTCTACACTCAGAGCGGGGTTTATGTATTGTTCTCTGACAGCACTGCATCTATACTGAACAAAAATATAAACGGAACTATTTAAAAAGATTTTACTGAGTTACAGTTCATATAAGAAAATGAATAATAATCAATTCTCTGGCAACAGCTCTGGTCGACATTTACCATGCCAACTGCACGCCCCCTTAAAACTTGAGACATCTGTGGCATTGTGTTGTGTGACAAAACTGCACATTTTAGAGTGGCCTTTTATTGTCCCCAGCACAAGGTGCACTACACCTGTGTAATGATCATGCTGTTTAACCAGCTTATTGATATACCACAACTGTGAGGTGGATGGATTATCTTGGCAAAGGAGAAATGTTCACTAATATTAGAGAGAAGCGTTTTGTGCATATGGATAACTTCTGGGATCTTTTATTTCAGCTCATGAAACATGGGACCAACACTTTACTGTTTATATTTTTGTTCAGTGTAAGATTAGAGATGCTATATGGATGCAGATTGCAGATGACCCTCAGTTGGACTCTCCCAGGATCATTGACTGGTATTACAGGAGAGCTTGGTGGATCACCCCCGCCCCGCCCCTCACCTCTACTCCCCTCCTTATCACGGCAGCAGGTAGCCTAGTGGTTAGAGCGTTGGACTAGTTCCCGGAAGGTTGCAGGATCAAATCCCCGAGCTGACAAGGTAAACATCTGTTGTTCTCCTCCTGAACAAGGCAGTTAACCCACTGTTCCTAGGCCCTCATTGAAACTAAGAATTTGTTCTTAACTGACTTTCTAGTTAAATAAAGGTAAAATAAAACATTTGAATAAAAATTGGCATCACTCTGCCCTGCAACTCAGTTTCCCACCCAGGAATCTGGGTCTCTCCACCAGGAAGATGGGATGTAATAAAATGTTGTTTTTTTGCCACAAATTATTCCTGTGACTATTTGTTCTCATGGAATTAGTATTGATCCCCTCTCAGGGATTTACCCTCTGGTTCATTAAAAGTACTTAGGACTGGGTACCAACCAGACCACCATAGTCCCTGTGCCCAAGAAAGGGAAGGTAACATGCCTAAATGATTACCGCTCCGTAGCACTCAGGTCTGTAGCCATGAAGTGCTTTAAAAGGCTGGTCATGGCTCACATCAACACCATCATCCCGGAAACCCTAGACACCCTCCAATTCGCTTACCGCCCCAACAGATCCATAGATTTTACGCAATCTCAATCGCACTCCACACTGCCATTTAACCCCCGGGACAAAAGGAACACCTATGTGAGAATAATGTTCACTGACTACAGCTCAGCTTTCAACACCATAGTGTCCACAAAGCTGATCCTCAACACTGGGACCCCTCAGAGGTGCATGCTTAGTCCCTTCTTGTACTCCCTGTTAACCCACGCCTGCGTGGCCAAACACGACTCCAACACAATCATTACATTTGCTGACGACACAACAGTCGTAGGCCTTATCACCGACAACGATGAGCCAGCCTATAGGGAGGAGGTCAGAAAGCTCTCCCTCAATGTGAGCAAGAAAAAGGAGCTGATTGTGGACGACAGAAAAAGGTGGCCGTACAGGCCCCCATTAACATCGACTGGGCTGTAGTGGAGAGGGTCGAGAGTTTCAAGTTCCTTGATGTCCACATCACCAATGAACTATCATGGTCCAAACACACCAAGACAGTCGTGAAGAGGGCACGACAACACATTTTCCCCCTCAGGAGACTGAAAAGATTTGGCATGGGTCCCCAGATCCTCAAAAAGTTCTGCAGCTGCACCATCGAGAACATCGTGACCGGTTGCATCACTGCCTGGTATGGCAACTGCTCGGCATCTGACCGTAAGGCGCTACAGAGTGAAATGCATACGGCCCAGTATATCACTGTGGCCAAGCTTCCTGCCATCAAGGACCTATTTACTAGTTGGTGTCAGAGGAAGGCCCAAAACATCGTCAAAACATCCAGTCACCCTAGTCATAGACTGTCCTCTCTGCTACCGCACGGCAAGTGGTACCAGAGCGACAAGTCTGGGACCAAAATGCAAAGCCATAAGACTGCTGAACAATTAATGAAATGGCCACCCAGACTATTTACATTGACACCCCCCCCCCATTTGTTTTTTCACTGCCGCTACGCGCTGTCTATTATCTATGCATAGTCACTTTACCCATGACTACATGTACAAATGACCTCAACTAACATGTACCCCCTCACATTGACTCAGTACCGGAACCCCTGTATATAGCCTCGTTATTGTTATTTTATTGTGTTACTTTTTATAATATTTTACTTTAGTAAATTTAGTAAATATTTTCTTAACTCTTTCTTGAACTGCATTGTTGGTTAAGGGCTTAAGGGCTTGTAAGTAAACCTTTCACGCTAAGGTCTACACCTGTTGGTTAAGGGCTTGTAAGTAAACCTTTCACGCTAAGGTCAACACCTGTTGGTTAAGGGCTTATAAGTAAACCTTTCACGCTAAGGTCTACACCTGTTGGTTAAGGGCTTGTAAGTAAGCCTTTCACGCTAAGGTCAACACCTGTTGTATTTGGCGCATGTGACAAATAAAATTTGATTTGATTCACACTCTAGGATGCAGAGTTCTTCCTTTAGGAGGAGACTGCACACTCTATCGCTCAGATACAATAGAGTACATTAGACAGCAAGCTGCCTTCATCAGGACATCGCTCCACCAAGCCACTTCCTCTCAGGTCAACAGCTCATTGCGGTTGCCACATTTTGAGACATTGCCGTGGAGTAAAGTTTGTCAGCCCTCAGGAGCATCCTAACAGCCACAAGCTGCTCGTCTGGTTCTGTGGATCTGAATGTACAACGTGCGTGTAGTCTGCAGCGCAATAAGCAAGTTTGGGAAATTATAGGAAAGTGACAGGCATACCATAATTCCACGGTTCACATGTGTGTTCATTTGCACACAAAAAAAATCACACAATGATGGAAAGACCTGTGAGTTGTCTTTGTTAATTCAGACAGAGAAGAGCTCCAGGTTCTTAATCATAGCCTCAATGTTGTCCCGCACATTGAATATAGTTGTAATCTGTCCCTGTAATTCTAGATTTGGATAATTCAGGCGAGAAAGAAACATCACCCAGATAGGCCAGTCGTGTGAGAAACTCGTCATCATCAAGGCGGTCAGACAAGTGAAAATTATGGTCAGTAAAGAAAACTTTCAGCTCGTCTCCCAATTAAAAAATTGTGTCAATACTTTTCCCCAGATATGGACCGTTAGTGGAATTCCCGCGAGAGAATAACGGTTCATGTTATGCCAGATGCCAGATGTTAATTATTTGACGAGGCTACCTGCATTTAAAATTGTGTTGTTATTTCGCTGAACACTAGATTGTCCCATTTTATTTTTGACAGTGAAACGAGGCTGCTCAGGCGAGAGAAAAAAAAATGCCACCCAAATGAATAGCCCCGTTGGAAAATATAAATAGACTGTTTGAAAATGTGAGAAAAAAAATGTGAATCGCGTTTTTATTTGGCGTACCCCCCGGCCGGCATTGCTCGTACCCGTACCCCATTTTGGGAATACCTGCGCTAGGGGAACGGGCCTGCCTGCTGAGGTCAGAGAAGAGGAGGAGAAGACAGGTGGAGAACAGAGAGGAGGAAAAAGCAAGGAAATCAAGGTAGTGGCAGAATGTACAAATAATTCATCCAATGGGCTTTGACTTCTCAATCATGTCAGAAATCTTACACAATACGATGCCCCGTCACCTTATTAATCCAGCCTCTTACTTAGATCAATCACTAAATTAAATTTAGGAGTTGCATTAAAACAGAATTCTGTGTTTTCACGCAGGAAGAAAAGAGAAAACACATAAGAACTATCTTGCTACGTTTTGTAAATAGATGTAAAAATGCTTATTGTAATTTCAGCCTCGGCATCAGACTAATTTCATGCTTCAGTTGCACTTCTCACTTCTCAGTGGCCATCACTAACATTGAGTGACTGCTGCCAACATACAGACTCAAATCTCTAGCCACTTTAATAATTAATAATTGGATGTAATGAATGTGTCACTAGTCACTTTAAACAATGACACTTTATATAATGTTTACATACCCTACATTACTCATCTCATATGTATATACTGTACTCTATACCATCTACTGCATCTTGCCTGTGCCGTTCGGCCATCGTGTCATGCAGGTGAAAGAGGACCCAAAAGCGACTTAACAGAAACAGAGTTTATTAAAGTCCAAAACGGAATAACAGAAATCCTCTAGACTTGTAGAGGGGAAACAACTGGAGAAGCGGCCACAGACTGCAGGTCGCTTCGGGTAGGCGCAGGCCGTAGTCGACTGAGACACCTGCTCACACGCAGCATCTGATGAAGGCACAAAACACGACAGGACAGGGTGATACACAATCACAGCAAAAACACGACAGGACAGGGCGAAACGCAATCACAGCATGGTGAATACAATACAAGGAACCGACGGGACAGGAACGGAACACAAAGGAATAAATAGGGACTCTAATCAGGGGAAAGGATCGGGAACAGGTGTGGGAAGACTAAATGATGATTAGGGGAATAGGAACAGCTGGGAGCAGGAACGGAACGATAGAGAGAAGAGAGAGCGAGAGAGTGAGAGAGGGAGGGGGAGAGAGAGGGCTAGAAGGAGGGAAAGAACCAAATAAGACCAGCAGAGGGAAACGAATAGCATGGGAAGCACAGGGACAAGACAAGATAATAAATGACAAACATGACAGTACCCCCCCACTCACCGAGCGCCTCCTGGCGCTCTCGAGGAGGAACACTGGCGGCAACGGAGGAAATCATAGATCAAACGGTCCAGCACGTCCCGAGAAAGAACCCAACTCCTCTCCTCAGGACCGTAACGAAAAACGATAAAAAGGGAAACTAGGGTACTACTCTAAAAAAAAAATGAGAACTAGGGACAGACTGAGACACAGCAAGGGCAGGGACAAGAACAGGAGAGATGCGATGGCAGGGAACAGACTGAGACCCAGCAAGACCAGGAGCAGAAGCAGAAAAAAAATTACCAGACTTCTTCTGCGCGCAGTCTGAACACGCAGCCACGAAACGGCGCGTGTCACGCTCCTGAGTCGGCCACCAAAAGCGCTGGCGAATAGACGCAAGAGTGCCTCGAACACCGGGATGACCAGCTAACTTGGCAGAGTGAGCCCACTGAAGAACAGCCAGACGAGTGGAAACAGGAACGAAAAGGAGGTTACTAGGACAAGCGCGCGGCGACGCAGTGTGCGTGAGTGCTTGCTTAACCTGTCTTTCAATTCCCCAGACTGTCAACCCGACAACACGCCCATAAGGAAGAATCCCCTCGAGATCAGTAGAAGCCACAGAAGAACTAAACAGACGGGATAAGGCATCAGGCTTGGTGTTCTTGCTACCCGGACGGTAAGAAATCACAAACTCGAAACGAGCGAAAAACAACGCCCAACGAGCTTGACGGGCATTAAGTCGTTTGGCAGAACGGATGTACTCAAGGTTCTTATGGTCTGTCCAAACGACAAAAGGAACGGTCGCCCCCTCCAACCACTGTCGCCATTCGCCTAGGGCTAAGCGGATGGCGAGCAGTTCACGGTTACCCACATCATAGTTGCGCTCAGATGGCGACAGGCGATGAGAAAAATAAGCGCAAGGATGAACCTTATCGTCAGACTGGAAGCGCTGGGATAGAATGGCTCCCACGCCTACCTCTGAAGCGTCAACCTCGACAATAAATTGTCTAGTGACGTCAGGAGTAACGAGGATAGGAGCGGACGTAAAACGTTCTTTTAGAAGATCAAAAGCTCCCTGGGCGGAACCGGACCACTTAAAACACGTCTTGACAGAAGTAAGAGCTGTGAGAGGGGCAGCAACTTGACCGAAATTACGAATGAAACGCCGATAGAAATTAGCGAAACCTAAAAAGCGCTGCAACTCGACACGTGACCTTGGAACGGGCCAATCACTGACAGCTTGGACCTTAGCGGAATCCATCTGAATGCCTTCAGCGGAAATAACGGAACCGAGAAAAGTAACGGAGGAGACATGAAAAGAGCACTTCTCAGCCTTTACGTAGAGACAATTCTCTAAAAGGCGCTGTAGAACACGTCGAACGTGCTGAACATGAATCTCGAGTGACGGAGAAAAAATCAGGATATCGTCAAGATAGACAAAAACAAAAATGTTCAGCATGTCTCTCAGAACATCATTAACTAATGCCTGAAAAACAGCTGGCGCATTGGCGAGACCGAACGGCAGAACCCGGTACTCAAAATGCCCTAACGGAGTGCTAAACGCCGTTTTCCACTCGTCCCCCTCTCTGATGCGCACGAGATGGTAAGCGTTACGAAGGTCCAACTTAGTAAAGCACCTGGCTCCCTGCAGAATCTCGAAGGCTGATGACATAAGGGGAAGCGGATAACGATTCTTAACCGTTATGTCATTCAGCCCTCGATAATCCACGCAGGGGCGCAGAGTACCGTCCTTCTTCTTAACAAAAAGAACCCCGCCCCGGCCGGAGAAGAAGAAGGCACTATGGTACCGGCGTCAAGAGACACAGACAAATAATCCTCGAGAGCCTTACGTTCGGGAGCCGACAGAGAGTATAGTCTACCTCGAGGAGGCGTGGTCCCTGGAAGGAGATCAATACTACAATCATACGACCGGTGAGGAGGAAGGGAGTTGGCTCGGGACCGACTGAAGACCGTGCGCAGATCATGATATTCCTCCGGCACTCCTGTCAAATCGCCAGGTTCCTCCTGAGAAGTAGGGAGAGAAGAAACGGGAGGGATGGCAGACATTAAACACTTCACATGACAAGAAACGTTCCAGGATAGGATAGAATTACTAGACCAATTAATAGAAGGATTATGACATACTAGCCAGGGATGACCCAAAACAACAGGTGTAAACGGTGAACGGAAAATCAAAAAAGAAATAGTCTCACTGTGGTTACCAGATACTGTGAGAGTTAAAGGTAGTGTCTCAAATTTGATACTGGGAAGATGACTACCATCTAAGGCAAACATGGGCGTAGGCTTGTCTAACGGTCTGAAAGGAATGTTATGTTTCCGAACCCATGCTTCGTCCATGAAACAACCCTCAGCCCCAGAGTCAATCAAGGCACTGCATGTAGCACCCGAACCGGTCCAGCGTAGATGGACCGACATAGTAGTACAAGATCTAGATGAAGAGGACTGAGTAGTAGCGCTCACCAGTAGCCCTCCGCTTACTGATGGGCTCTGGCCTCTTACTGGACATGAATTAACAAAATGTCCAGCAACTCCGCAATAGAGGCACAGGCGGTTGGTGATCCTCCGTTCCCTCTCCTTATTCGAGATGCGAATCCCTCCCAGCTGCATGGGCTCAGTCTCAAAGCCAGAGGAGGGAGATGGTTGCGATGCGGAGCAGGGAAACACCGTTGATGCGAGCTCTCCTCCACGAGCCCGGTGACGAAGATCTACCCGTCGTTCTATGCGGATGGCGAGAGCAATCAAAGAGTCCACATCTGAAGGAACCTCCCGGGAGAGAATCTCATCCTTAACCACTGCGTGGAGTCCCTCCAGAAAACGAGCGAGCAGCGCCGGCTCGTTCCACTCACTAGAGGCAGCAAGAGTGCGAAACTCAATGGAATAATCCGTTATGGACCGTTCACCTTGGCATAAGGAAGCCAGGGCCCTAGAAGCCTCCCCACCAAAAACTGAACGGTCAAAAACCCGAATCATCTCCTCTTTAAAGTTCTGGAATTTGTTAGAGCAATCAGCCCTTGCCTCCCAGATAGCTGTGCCCCATTCTCGAGCCCGGCCAGTAAGGAGTGAAATGACGTAAGCAACCCGAGCTCTCTCTCTAGAGTATGTGTGGGGTTGGAGAGAGAACACAATCTCACACTGCGTGAGAAAGGAGCGGCACTCAGTGGGCTGCCCGGAGTAGCAAGGTGGGTTATTAACCCTAGGTTCTGGAGGCTCGGCAGGCCAGGAAGTAACAGGTGGCACGAGACGTAGACTCTGGAACTGTCCAGAGAGGTCGGAAACCTGAGCGGCCAGGTTCTCCACGGCATGGCGAGCAGCAGACAATTCCTGCTCGTGTCTGCCGAGCATGGCTCCTTGGATCTCGACGGCAGTGTAACGAGCGTCTGAAGTCGCTGGGTCCATTCCTTGGTCGGTTCCTTCTGTCATGCAGGTGAAAGAGGACCCAAAAGCGACTTAACAGAAACAGAGTTTATTAAAGTCCAAAACGGAATAACAGAAATCCTCTAGACTTGTAGAGGGGAAACAACTGGAGAAGCGGCCACAGACTGCAGGTCGCTTCGGGTAGGCGCAGGCCGTAGTCGACTGAGACACCTGCTCACACGCAGCATCTGATGAAGGCACAAAACACGACAGGACAGGGTGATACACAATCACAGCAAAAACACGACAGGACAGGGCGAAACGCAATCACAGCATGGTGAATACAATACAAGGAACCGACGGGACAGGAACGGAACACAAAGGAATAAATAGGGACTCTAATCAGGGGAAAGGATCGGGAACAGGTGTGGGAAGACTAAATGATGATTAGGGGAATAGGAACAGCTGGGAGCAGGAACGGAACGATAGAGAGAAGAGAGAGCGAGAGAGTGAGAGAGGGAGGGGGAGAGAGAGGGCTAGAAGGAGGGAAAGAACCAAATAAGACCAGCAGAGGGAAACGAATAGCATGGGAAGCACAGGGACAAGACAAGATAATAAATGACAAACATGACACATCGCTCATCCATATGTTTATATGTACATATTCTTATTCATCCCTTTACACTTGTAAAGGTAGTTGTTGTGAAATTGTTAGATTACTTGTTAGATGTTACTGCATTGTCAGAACTAGAAGCACAAGCATTTCGCTACACTCGCATTAACATCTGCTAAATATGTGTATGTGACCAATAACATTTGATTTGATTTGAGCTACTTTTCTCTGTTACTTTTCTCAGTGTAGTCAACCTACTTTTCTCCAGTAAAATGGCAGATTAACTTTAAACAAAACATTAGGAAATGTAGCCGGTTACATTCTTTCTATGATAAACATTGATAACAAACATGCATCATTTTTGCAAAAAAATACTTGCTCTTTCATTGTCAGCTCATTTACTTGGGTGGCTACCAGCCAAATAGTGTTGCACATCTGTTGTCATCTGATGACAATTACACTTTTTTCTGCTGAATGTGATGCACTAATGTATTTTCTGCTGAATGTGATGCACTAATGTATGATGCACTAATGTATTTTCTGTTGAATGTGATGCACTAATGTATTTTCTGCTGAATGTGATGCACTAATGTATGATGCACTAATGTATTTTCTGCTGAATGTGATGCACTAATGTATGATGCACTAATGTATGATGCACTAATGTATGATGCGCTAATGTATGATGCACTAATGTGTGATGCACTAATGTATGATGCACTAATGTATGATGCACTAATGTATGATGCACTAATGTATGATGCACTAATGTATTTTCTGCTGAATGTGATGCACTAATGTATGATGCACTAATGTATGATGCACTAATGTATGATGCACTAATTTATTTTCTGCTGAATGTGATGCACTAATGTATGATGCACTAATGTATTTTCTGCTGAATGTGATGCACTAATGTATTTTCTGCTGAATGTGATGCACTAATGTATGATGCACTAATGTATGATGCACTAATGTATGATGCACTAATGTATGATGCACTAATGTATTTTCTGCTGAATGTGATGCACTAATGTATTTTCTGCTGAATGTGATGCACTAATGTATTTTCTGCTGAATGTGATGCACTAATGTATGATGCACTAATGTATGATGCACTAATGTATGATGCACTAATGTATGATGCACTAATGTATTTTCTGCTGAATGTGATGCACTAATGTATTTTCTGCTGAATGTGATGCACTAATGTATTTTCTGTTGAATGTGATGCACTAATGTATTTTCTGCTGAATGTGATGCACTAATGTATTTTCTGCTGAATGTGATGCACTAATGTATTTTCTGCTGAATGTGATGCACTAATGTATTTTCTGCTGAATGTGATGCACTAATGTATGATGCACTAATGTATTTTCTGCTGAATGTGATGCACTAATGTATTTTCTGTTGAATGTGATGCACTAATGTATTTTCTGCTGAATGTGATGCACTAATGTATGATGCACTAATGTATTTTCTGCTGAATGTGATGCACTAATGTATGATGCACTAATGTATTTTCTGCTGAATGTGATGCACTAATGTATGATGCACTAATGTATTTTCTGTTGAATGTGATGCACTAATGTATTTTCTGCTGAATGTGATGCACTAATGTATTTTCTGCTGAATGTGATGCACTAATGTATGATGCACTAATGTATTTTCTGCTGAATGTGATGCACTAATGTATTTTCTGCTGAATGTGATGCACTAATGTATTTTCTGCTGAATGTGATGCACTAATGTATGATGCACTAATGCATTTTCTGCTGAATGTGATGCACTAATGTATTTTCTGTTGAATGTGATGCACTAATGTATTTTCTGTTGAATGTGATGCACTAATGTATTTTCTGCTGAATGTGATGCACTAATGTATTTTCTGCTGAATGTGATGCACTAATGTATGATGCACTAATGTATTTTCTGCTGAATGTGATGCACTAATGTATGATGCACTAATGTATGATGCACTAATGTATTTTCTGCTGAATGTGATGCACTAATGTATGATGCACTAATGTATTTTCTGTTGAATGTGATGCACTAATGTATTTTCTGCTGAATGTGATGCACTAATGTATGATGCACTAATGTATTTTCTGCTGAATGTGATGCACTAATGTATTTTCTGCTGAATGTGATGCACTAATGTATGATGCACTAATGTATGATGCACTAATGTATGATGCACTAATGTATGATGCACTAATGTATGATGCACTAATGTATTTTCTGCTGAATGTGATGCACTAATGTATGATGCACTAATGTATTTTCTGCTGAATGTGATGCACTAATGTATGATGCACTAATGTATGATGCACTAATGTATTTTCTGCTGAATGTGATGCACTAATGTATGATGCACTAATGTATTTTCTGCTGAATGTGATGCACTAATGTATTTTCTGCTGAATGTGATGCACTAATGTATGATGCACTAATGTATGATGCACTAATGTATGATGCACTAATGTATGATGCACTAATGTATGATGCACTAATGTATGATGCACTAATGTATGATGCACTAATGTATTTTCTGCTGAATGTGATGCACTAATGTATGATGCACTAATGTATGATGCACTAATGTATGATGCACTAATGTATGATGCACTAATGTATTTTCTGCTGAATGTGTTGCACTAATGTATTTTCTGAAAATCAAAATTATAGTTGCATGTCCCTGATCAGTCTATTGAAGCAAAAAACACTGACTTTCAATATAAAACACGACCCCTGTCAATACTCAGCTGGACTCGCCTGCTCACGCTTTCATCCGTTGTGCCATTTACAAACAAACACTCGACTGGCTCAGCTTCATCATGCAAAATAATGTGGCAGGTTAAATGAAGAACGTGATCCATTTGATCTCCTAGCATACTGCACAAGTTAACTGCAGGTATATACTTAGTAAAAAGTAGCAACAAATGTATTAAAAAATGTCAAAGTAATAGATTCAACGGTATTGACAAACTATCCAGTGGCTATTTCCAAATACCCCTGTATACGGTATACCGCCCAAGCCTAGTGTTTTAATATTTAAATTGTATTTTTACCTTTATTTAACTAGGCAAGTCAGTTTAGAACAAATTCTTATTTTCAATGACGGCCTAGGAACAGTGGGTTAACTGCCTGTTCAGGACACATCTACTCATTCAAGGGTTTTTCTTTATTCGTACTATTTTCTACATTGTAGAATAATAGTGAAGACATCAAAACTATGAAATAACACTTGTGGTAACAAAAAAGTGTTAAACAATTCTATTTAAAAAAAAAATCTATTTGAGATTCTTCAAAGTAACCACCCTTTGCCCTGACGACACTTTTAGCCATACATAAGGGTTAACCCACTGTTCCTAGGCCGTCATACATAATGGTTAACCCACTGTTCCTAGGCCGTCATACATAATGGTTAACCCACTGTTCCTAGGCCGTCATACATAATGGTTAACCCACTGTTCCTAGGCCGTCATACATAATGGTTAACCCACTGTTCCTAGGCCGTCATACATAATGGTTAACCCACTGTTCCTAGGCCATCATACATAATGGTTAACCCACTGTTCCTAGGCCGTCATACATAATGGCACTAATATGAAGTTTATGCATTAGGCATATCACTTCTTCACTACAACTTAAAAGGTTTCATCTAAACACAGCATGGTCTGGAATATCTCAGTGTAAACTTACTTACTTACTTACTCTAAGTTAATGTCTGAACTTTTTCAAGATGCTGTGGCAAAGTCGTAGTCATATACAGTATCAGTCAAAAGTTTGGACACACCTACTCATTCAAGGGATTTACACACCTCCAGGCTGTGTAAAGGCTATTTGACTAAGAAGGAGAGTGATGGAGTGCTGCATCAGATGACCTGGCCTCCACAATCACCTGACTTCAACCCAATTGAGATGGTTTGGGTTGAGTTGGAAAAGCCAACCAACAAGTGCTCAGGAAAAGCCACCAACGAGTGCTCAGCATATGTGGGAACTCCTTCAAGACTGTTTGAAAAGCATTCCAGGTGAAGCTGGTTGAGAGAATGCCAAGAGTGTGCAAAGCTGTCGTCAAGAACAACTGTGGCTACTTTGAAGAATCTAAATATATTTTTATATTTTTAACACTTTTTTTGGCTACTACATGATTCCATATGTGTTATTTCATAGTTTTGATGTTTTCACTATTATTTTACAATGTAGAAAATAGTCTAAATAAAGTATAACCCTTGAATGAGTCCAAACCTTTGACTGGTACCGTATGTGTACAAATGTGTATCTGACATGTTGAGAAATGAGGTAAAGAAATGAGATGTGTTTAGTTGCCGCTGAGAGTGACACTGCTATTTGTCTCACTTAGGGAAATACCCAGTCTCACTTCTCTGATCAGTGTTGGACATAGAGAGGGAGAGAGAGAGGGAGAGAGGAGAAGATGAGAAAAGGCTGAGTTAGAGGGGATGGTCGAAGATGAGGAGGGAAGAGTTACACAATTTAACTTTAATAAATCAAATCAAATCAAAATCAAATCAAATTTTATTTTCACATACACATGGTTAGCAGATGTTAATGCGAGTGTAGCGAAATGCTTGTGCTTCTAGTTCCGACAATGCAGTGATAACCAACAAGTAATCTAACTAACAATTCCAAAACTACTGTCTTATACACAGTGTAAGGGGATAAGGAACATGTACATAAGGATATATGAATGAGTGATGGTACAGAGCAGCATACAGTAGATGGTATCGAGTACAGTATATACATATGAGATGAGTATGTAGACAAAGTAAACAAAGTGGCATAGTTAAAGTGGCTAGTGATACATGTGTTACATAAGGATGCAGTCGATGTTGTAGAGTACAGTATATACATATGTATATGAGATGAATAATGTAGGGTAAGTAACATTATATAAGGTAGCATTGTTTAAAGTGGCTAGTGATATATTTACATCATTTCCCATCAATTCCCATTATTAAAATGGCTGGAGTTGGGTCAGTGTCAATGACAGTGTGTTGGCAGCAGCCACTCAATGTTAGTGGTGGCTATTTAACAGTCTGATGGCCTTGAGATAGAAGCTGTTTTTCAGTCTCTCGGTCCCAGCTTTGATGCACCTGTACTGACCTCGCCTTCTGGATGATAGCGGGGTGAACAGGCAGTGGTTCGGGTGGTTGATGTCCTTGATGATCTTTATGGCCTTCCTGTAACAACGGGTGGTGTAGGTGTCCTGGAGGGCAGGTAGTTTGCCCCCGGTGATGCGTTGTGCAGTCCTCACTACCCTCTGAAGAGCCTTACGGTTGAGGGCGGAGCAGTTGCCGTACCAGGCGGTGATACAGCCCGCCAGGATGCTCTCGATTGTGCATCTGTAGAAGTTTGTGAGTGCTTTTGGTGACAAGCCGAATTTCTTCAGCCTCCTGAGGTTGAATAGGCGCTGCTGCGCCTTCTTCACGACGCTGTCAGTGTGAGTGGACCAATTCAGTTTGTCTGTGATGTGTATGCCGAGGAACTTAAAACTAGCTACCCTCTCCACTACTGTTCCATCGATGTGGATAGGGGGTGTTCCCTCTGCTGTTTCCTGAAGTCCACAATCATCTCCTTAGTTTTGTTGACGTTGAGTGTGAGGTTATTTTCCTGACACCACACTCCAAGGGCCCTCACCTCCTCCCTGTAGGCCGTCTCGTCGTTGTTGGTAATCAAGCCTACCACTGTTGTGTCGTCCGCAAACTTGATGATTGAGTTGGAGGCGTGCGTGGCCACGCAGTCGTGGGTGAACAGGGAGTACAGGAGAGGGCTCAGAACGCACCCTTGTGGGGCCCCGTGTTGAGGATCAGCGGGGAGGAGATGTTGTTGCCTACCCTCACCACCTGGGGGCGGCCCGTCAGGAAGTCCAGTACCCAGTTGCACAGGGCGGGGTCGAGACCCAGGGTCTCGAGCTTGATGACGAGCTTGGAGGGTACTATGGTGTTGAATGCCGAGCTGTAGTCGATGAACAGCATTCTCACATAGGTATTCCTCTTGTCCAGGTGGGTTAGGGCAGTGTGCAGTGTGGTTGAGATTGCATCGTCTGTGGACCTATTTGGGCGGTAAGCAAATTGGAGTGGGTCTAGGGTGTCAGGTAGGGTGGAGGTGATATGGTCCTTGACTAGTCTCTCAAAGCACTTCATGATGACGGAAGTGAGTGCTACGGGGCGGTAGTCGTTTAGCTCAGTTACCTTAGCTTTCTTGGGAACAGGAACAATGGTGGCCCTCTTGAAGCATGTGGGAACAGCAGACTGGTATAGGGATTGATTGAATATGTCCGTAAACACACCGGCCAGCTGGTCTGCGCATGCTCGGAGGGCGCGGCTGGGGATGCCGTCTGGGCCTGCAGCCTTGCGTGGGTTAACACGTTTAAATGTCTTAATCACCTCGGCTGCAGTGAAGGAGAGACTGCATGTTTCCGTTGCAGGCCGTGTCAGTGGCACTGTATTGTCCTCAAAGCGGGCAAAAAAAGTTATTTAGTCTGCCTGGGAGCAAGACATCCTGGTCCGTGACTGGGGAGGCAGAGGAGCCACCTCTCTGTTGACTACATTTTCTACAGAATACAACAGAATAAATTAGATTCAAAACTCTCCTGTATGTTTTCCACAGAAGATGATGTATACATTGTGTGTAAGAATGAATCAGATGTGAATATGTCGAAAGTGCAGTCATCAAGCCAACAATGGTAGCAGCCTCTATCAACTAAAACAACAACCTCGTCTGTATCTTTCTATATCTATGTCCTCTTCCCCAGCTACAGGGCTGCTTGTCTGCCAGGCCTGGTTGACTCCCTGATAAATCTGTGTTATCAGCTGAGTACTGTCGTATTTTGCTTTGCTTTTACACTGAACTGTTTCTTTCTGAGATGCCGAGTGCCTCTGAAAGCAAAGCTGAGTAAACCAATTACTAACAGTATATCAGTAACAGAGAATAGAGCGAGATTGATGTTTCCATGTCTTCTCAAGAGTCTTATTCATCCTATAAATACTGAGCGATGTTTCTTCGACTTTCTTCAACTAACCTCACCAAGGCTACACTCATTAGAATGGCTCAATACCATCAACCACCAGCCCCTCCCTTCCTCCCTCCCATCACCCATCAGCCCCCTCCCTCCCATCACCCACCAGCCCCTCCCTTCCTCCCTCCCATCACCCATCAGCCCCCTCCCTCCCTCCCTCCCATCACCCACCAGCCCCTCCTTCACTCCCATCAACCACCAACCCCCTCCCTCCCATTACCCACCAGCACCTCCCTCCCTCCTATCACCCACCAGCTTCCTCCCTCCTATCACCCAACCACCAGCCCCTCCCTCCTATCACCCACCAGCTCCCTCCCTCCTATCACCCACCCACCAGCTCCCTCCCTCCTATCACCCACCCACCAACTCCCTCTCTCCTATCACCCACCCACCAGCTCCCTCTCTCCTATCACCCACCCACCAGCTCCCTCCCTCCTATCACCCACCCACCAGCTCCCTCTCTCCTATCACCCACCCACCAGCTCCCTCCCTCCTATCACCTACCCACCAGCTCCCTCCCTCCTATCACCCACCCACCAGCTCCCTGCCTCCTATCACCCACCAGCTCCCTCCCTCCTATCACCCACCCACAGCTCCCTCCATCCTATCACCCACCCACCAGCTCCCTCCCTCCTATCACCCACCCACCAGCACCCTCTCTCCTATCACCCACCCACCAGCTCCCTCTCTCCTATCACCCACCCACCAGCCCCTCCTTCACTCCCATCAACCACCAACCCCTCCCTCCCATTACCCACCAGCACCTCCCTCCCTCCTATCACCCACCAGCTTCCTCCCTCCTATCACCCACCCACCAGCTCCCTCCCTCCTATCACCCACCCACCAGCTCCCTCCCTCCTATCACCCACCCACCAGCTCCCTCCCTCCTATCACCCACCCACCCACCAGCTCCCTCCCTCCTATCACCCACCCACCAGCTCCCTCCCTCCTATCACCCACCCACCAGCTCCCTCCCTCCTATCACCCACCCACCAGCCCCCTCCCTCCTACCACCCACCCACCAGCTCCCTCCCTCCTATCACCCACCCACCAGCCCCCTCCCTCCTATCATCCACCCACCAGCTCCCTCCCTCCTATCACCCACCAGCCCCCTCCCTCCTATCACCCACACACCAGCCCCCTCCCTCCTATCACCCACCCACCAGCTCCCTCCCTCCTATCACCACACCCACCAGCCCCTCCCTCCTATCACCCACCCACCAGCTCCCTCCCTCCTATCACCACACCCACCAGCCCCCTCCCTCCTATCACCCACCCACCAGCTCCCTCCCTCCTATCACCACACCCACCAGCCCCCTCCCTCCTATCACCCACCCACCAGCTCCTTCCCTCCTATCACCCACCCACCAGCCCCCTCCCTCCTATCACCCACCAGCTCCTTCCCTCCTATCACCCACCCACCAGCCCCCTCCCTCCTATCACCCACCAGCTCCCTCCCTCCTATCACCCACCCACCAGCTCCTTCCCTCCTATCACCCACCAGCTCCCTCCCTCCTATCACCCACCCACCAGCTCTGTATTCCCGATGTCCCTCTTCATTACCTCACATGGTTTCTCTGCATGGATTAATGATTCTTCTTTGAGCCGTGACAAAGATACAATTGCTATTGTTATAGTCTAGCTGCTGTGCTGGTTAGAAATTCTGCAGTTGGTGGCAAGGCTAATGATTAGAATCCCTGTAGTGACCTGCTATACTATTCGTCTTATTCTGGGTTCTGTATCTGTTATGAGGAAGTGTCTTAAGTTGTGGCAGCATGCATCCCTGGTTCTATGCTGCTCATGGTCTGTCTGTCTGCTGATGTGGGTGCGGTGCTTGCAGACTATAGTCCGGGGTACTTCCCAAATGGCACCCTATTCCCAATACAGGTTACTGGAGACGTGGAGATTAATAAACCAACACTGAGCTGTTAAGGCAGTTGGTGCCATCTGTGTTTCAGGAGAAAGAAAC